>NW_028323508.1:0-44147 GCF_984573655.1 Nuphar pumila | reverse complement strand
AAGCATCTACTGGCATATGCCATGTTAAACAAATCGGCATGCTTGATATATGGTTATCTGCATCCTTTCATGCGCTTCAATTCAGAGGAAACTTAGTCTTCCACTGAGTGCCAAATGTAGTTTCACCAAACTAGGGGTTGCGTGAAATCATCTCGTCATCTGGGAAGGTGTTGCGAAGCATTTGGGTGCAAGTCTGCGTCGAGTAGCTCATCAAATGGGTCAGTATGGTTTTAAATATGTCATTATGCACAAGTGACATCTCCTGTTTCGTTCTGGTATGGAACGAAATCGTTCATGCGCAACTGAAGTTGCGCAATGTCGCAAGGCTGGTGCCTGCTCACCAGGCTTAACGACAAGCTTGAATATGCAGCAGGGGTATCGACCGCCATAAATGATATCTGGTGATTGGCTGCGTCGTGGCATTGTACCTCGCCTTCGTGTTCGTCGAAACACCAGGGCGTTCGTGCATAAATGAAATTTCGTGCGTACGCTCATCAAGCCGTTCGACGCAAAGGCTTGCTCAAACTTTTACCCCGTAAGTTCAGAACTCAATCCGTGCTTGTGATTGAAACCATACAGCCCGTGTGTGCCCAGCGTGCTTTCCAATGTGCAGCCATCATGATCCTGCGCACAGCAGCATGATGGGCGGGAAAACCAAACACAGGAGCACACATTGTTCTCGCAAGGCCATGTGCGGGTGTATGCGTTGTGCCAGTGCAGTGCCACTGCCAGTGGAATCCCAAGGCAACATCGGTGCATCACATGTATGTGATAATTTTAGCATATATGTTGAAATCATGACGATCAACATAGCTGCCGCCTCAAGCAGCACCACCTCGATTGCACTGACAGGCATACTACATCAACAGGTCTTTCATATAAGCAACTGGCAGTCAAGCTCCACTGATTACAGGACATGCAAATCACCAGCCCACATGTCATGTCCAGCACGCAAGTGCGGCCTACGTTAAGCATCTCGCAGCCCTTCTGTTCCACGCTTATGAGCAGCTGTCAAGGCTTCATAGCTGCTCATGACCGAGGAGTATTGCAGGACACCGTTTGAGGGGCGGTCTTCCTCAGCGTCCAGCCCTGCATGACCTGAGGACGCGCCACTGGGCGGTCCAAGGGGCTGCGAGATGAGTCAAACGCAGGCCGTTTCCCGACGCTCTGACCAGACGCATTCGGAAGAGCATTGTCAGCATGGATCTCGGACGCAGTGATGGTCGAAGCACACCTGCCGCAGCATTCCTACATCTTTGCATAACGTGCCTTGCAGCGCAGGCTGCGGCTCCGAAACTTGACTTTGTGCAAGTTGAAGGTCCTGCTGGGGCTTTGTGTGCGAGTATCATCGCATGCTGATGTTGCCAATGGGTTGCGAACAGGTTCCGGGTTGTTGGTGGCGTTCGCACTCCGGAGAGACTGAAAGTCGGGCTCAAGTGTCGCAGCTGAACGCCCTGCGGACATTGGCGACTGGCTGGAAGCTTGCTGATGTACAGGCCGCTGACAAGTAGGGGATGCGTCACGCTCAGCGACCACTACACCTAGAGTGGCTGTATCAGTTGCAGCTTGGCATTGTGGCATCGGGGTCGGTCTTGAAGGGAAACATCTCAGGCTCCCTTGGGGGCCAAGCACACCTACAGCGCACGTACGTGCAGGTGAACCACATGCGTGCGATGATGAACCTGGCAAACGAGTTGCACATTCACCAGGCCAAGAAATTGCAGTGCGGTGAGCTGACGTTGCGCCTGGTGGACGTGTGCGTGCGCGTGTAAGCTCACGTGCACGCTCGCGAGATGGAGGATGGGCTGCCTCGGCATGCAGCTCATGCGGCGCCGTCTCTGCGCGGCTGAAATGCAGCGATGAGGACGGCTCTGGAAACTTGCAGAGGGACGGACGTGGAGTTGCGAGCACCGAAGGGCGGCGGAGCGAGATGTGTCGAGTGCAATTTGCTGGTGCACTGGTCGGTTCCGTAGCACATGTCGCAGCTCGCCCTGCAGGCAAATTGCAGCGACGGCAGAAGGGCAACTGCTCGCTGCAACTTCTGTCTGCAGCAGCAACCCGGGATTCTGCGGTCACCTGTGGTAGCCTTGGTGCGGTACCGACTGCCGCAGAATCAGAGGGAATCAGGTTGGTGTCGTCATGTGCTCGCAGCTCCCCTCCGAGGGCTTTTATCGTTGAATCAAAAGCCGTTGCAGGAGCGCCTGGTGGTGTGCTGATTCCAGAGGATGGTGCCACGATGGACGTTGACTGGAGCGTGTTGACTGTGGCCAAAGTAACGATGTTGCCCGTGCATGATGCAGGAGGATTGCTGCTTTGCTCGGATTGCTGCTGTTCAACGTTCTCCAACAGCTCGCTGCCAGTGCCTACCTGGAAGTGCTCTGGCCATTGTGTCTGGCTTGCCTGTCCTATTTGCTGCAGACGTGGATCGCTGGCTTGAGTTTGCCGCTGGCTGGCTACTGTATGCTGTCCTTCAAGAGAGTCATTTCCCACACATTGCAGGCCAGTTTGTGGCGGTTGCCAGGTGCGACTAGGACGCAGCATGTTCAGCGATGGCATCTGATCAGTGGACCTCGAGTCGCACTTGGCATCAGGCATCTTGGACATGCTTGGCAACAGATGCAAGCCAGTTGAGGTGGCAGCTCCTTGGCGCGCACGTTTCCGCTGTCCAGAGCTGCTATCAGACGAGGCCTGATCTCTCGGGTGCTGCAAAGTCTTGTAGGGTCTGCGGGATGCGTTGAGCTGGGCCCCACCCCAAACCTCAGGCCCTGCAATAGACATGCTGCAAGCAAGCTGCGAAAGGGCGTTGTTGACCCTGTGCTCAACCTGTGTAGCACCTTGCGCAGAGGAAGATAACGGGACCGGTAGCGTAATGTCCTGGCTGGATGGGATTGCCTCGTTGCTTTGTGGACCAGGCCTACTCACATCTGCACAAACAGCAAAGCGCTCATCACCAATGAGCGGCGGGGGCCTTCGGCAGGTCCAGACTCTCAAGCGTACTCCGTGATGAGGTGTCCAGTGATATCGAGTTGCCGGCTGGCAGTGGTGTGGCGCTTGTTGTTGCAGGTTCGACCCGCGGCAGGCCAGACAGTGGTGCAGCGATCCTGCAAACGCTTCCCTCGACAACTCCACGTCGAGGTTGCGCGCCTGATGCGTTGCTCGATCGGGACGTGAGCAACTGATGTGCTTGCACTGTGTTGGGAGCACCGGCTTGTGAAGGGATGGTCGGAGGTATGATTGTATGCGGCTCGGCAGAGCGGAGATCTTCTGTCATGCCTGGTGACGGCTGTGGAGCTGCTGTTTCCAACGATGCGGTGCCGTTCACGATGGAGGTGGTAATATGCGGCTGTGACGTCTGCGGTGTGGCAAGCGTGCGATCAAATGCTGGCGACGCTGCAGGATCGGGAAATTGGTGTAACAGTTGCAGCTCCTCTGAAATACCAGGCTCCAGCAGCAACCAACCATCCTGCACTACACTGCTGATCAGCGCACTGATGCCTATCCCATCTTGGAAGCAACATCAGAAGCGACGAAGCGGAGCTATTCCCAGATCATAGCACCTCGGGTCGCACGGCGTCCAGGACGACAGTTGCTGTCATATCAGAGACAACAGCATCAGAGAAGATGGCGCATTCGCACTTCACATCGCCTCATCACGGGCAAGCAATGCTTGTGTTAGGCAAGTGCAATTCACGACAAAACAGGCAAGGCCCCTATTTTAGCTAATGAATTGAAGCTTGAAAACTATGCATTCATGTCCTCGAGACGGACACACAAGCGCAATCATGCGGCGACCCCAAACACAGAGGGTACCTACCTGCAGGGAGCAGTGCAGAGATCCATCCAGCAGACGAACAAATTGGGGCACAAAGAGACGCGGGTGGAGGTCCACGACCATTTCGGCAACAAGGCGTGGCTGACACACAAAGCCTTTGGTCTGGGCTCGACGTGTTCGTTGTGGAGGAGCTGCCAGTTTGACCGAGCAGTACAGGTGCGGGAGGACACAATCTGCGGCACAATGACCGTCGGCGTGCTCATAGTCGCAGACCTGCAAGCGAAGAGGCGGAAATTGTTCATGAGGGACTGTAAGGCGCCATTATGTGAGACAGGCACTTTGTAAGAGCTGTGCGAACGCAACTTTTGGGACACCCAGAAACGGCAGGACACTCATGATGATGAGCTCGTGCGAGCGGCCGCGCGTTGATGACAGGCTTGATTGTTCCTACCGCTGACGTTCAATGAGCTGTATCACTTCAAATGTGCTGTCTGAGTTGCTTGTTGACTTCTCTTTGCAAATGTCTATGTGATGGAATGATGATGTATCTTTTCACATCACCAATGCATCCACATGGGCATTGGCATTGCCAACTTTGCAACTCGGAACACTAGTTGGGATTGAGTGCTCATATGATGCTGTATTGAGTGTCCATTCATGTGACACGGCAAACCATCAGCTGTTTGCATGTCAGGGAGTGTGTTAGGCAAAGAACAGGCAGTGCAAAGCTGCAACCTGGAGGTATTGCAACGTACGTACATGCCTTCCGCAAACAGCAGAACCTTGATTTCGCTTACAAGGGAACGTACCTCTATGACTCGCGCCTCATAGAGACCAGGAGGGAAAGAACCCGCATCACCCGCATCAAATCCGTCAAGCAGAACAAACGCAACCTTGCGGTGCCTTAGCGCCTCCCTGCTCAAGGGGCTCCCACAAGCGCTGTTGCACTCGGCAACCTCCGCAATATCTGTCTTGAGCCAGGGTGGCATACGCTCACGCTGCATTGCAGACTGCCTTTCAGCCGCACTAATCATTTCAACCATGCTGGCATTGCCTGGCACAGACGGCAGGGGATATTGCACGCTCGAGCAGCAGCCTCCCTCGTGATGTGTTGACGGCGTGGCCAGCACCCCAGTGCCAGCATCCATAGCACAGGGCAACGCAGTGTCACGCTCGAGGGTGGCCGAGAACCAGATTGCCCCAGTCTGGTTTGATGCAACAGTTGGGCCGCCGCCAAGTGAAGCTGCCTGATAGGTGTTACACGTTTGCGCAGGTGCCCCGTCCAAGGTTGCTTCTTTGCCATGAAGTAAGAAGCTTGCTCCATTTGGAGTGGCCAAATGAGCAGTCAGCTGATGAACGGCCCCAGGATATGCGAGCTGAAGACTTTCAGAGCGTGACGCAGATTGCGGTTCGGCGTTTGGCACTCGGTGGATCGCATGTGAGGCTGTTTGCGCCGTGTTCTTAGAAAAGCAGCCAGGCAACGCAAGCACCTGCCGTGAGGGATCCCCATGACCGTACCGAAAGCGCTGCTGCGATTGCAATGAGCTGTGGAAGGTACTCCAGGAAACCTGCGGCAATGGGCACTGGGACTGAAGGAGTGCGTTCTCCTGGTTAGGTTGCGATTCTTGTGCGAAATTCGGCCCTAAGAATGCCAGCCCTTGCTGTGTGGCGCTCGTATCTTGAGTTTGGAGAGATGCTGGGCCTGTCACATGGTCCCAGGGGGTTGGAGCTTGGTGTGGCCCATTGAATGGCGGGCGTGTTGGTCGCATGCTCGGTGGCAAGGACGTCTGTGACTCAGGTAGGCATGTCTGATGCATGGCTGCTGGGTGAGCCACATGCTGACGCTGAGCATGCTGCTGGATTGCATCCATTAGATGCTGCTGTTCTGTGAGACCTGACTGCTTCCACGATGACTGGCAAGGGAGCTGCAGTGCAGAGGGCTGAGGCTCTGTCTGTTGAAGTGCCGGCGCATTGCATGCGTGCTTAGCCCCAGTTTGTGCATGCGTGGTTGGTTTGCTGCTTGGGCCAGGTGATGCTGGCCATATGCGCCATTGATCCGGACAATTCAATGCGTCTTGCAGTTCCTTATTTGGTGCAGCCCAGTTCAAGTTGACGATGTCAGACATGGATATGCCGCAGCACGTGCTGGCTGCTGGCCCCGGCACTCTGGACGCACTGCTGTGCTCATCCTGTCCTGCTCGAATGAAGGGTAGGACTGCAACATTGCCGGCCAGGCTTGCAAGGAGTTCCTACATCACCCAGACATGCCTCTCTAGAGCGTACTTTGTTGCAAGATGTGCGTGACATGTTTGGTACTTGAGAGGAATGCGTCTGCTCTCATTTTGGCGATGTGCATGCTGAGTGCGAACTGCTCATGTGGAGTAGCAGACTCCACATGTGGATCATGTGTAGATTCTTGAATGGTGAAATGCTGGACTGTGCCATACCCTTTGCTTCCCTTTGCTTCCCTGACTTCTCCATGAAAGAGAGTTCAGTGACTGCAAACCACCTTTTGTCCAGACGAATGTGTCCAGCAGTGCATGATTCAGGGGAGCGTACATACCTGGCGAGTGCCCTTCGTTCTGACTTGCCCGTGCAACGCACAAACCTGCAGGACGAAGCTGTGTTGGCTACTCTCCATGTGCCAGTGTACATGCCACGTGAGTAGGCAGGCCTTGTGGTGTCATTTCCTGGACAATCCGTGCACGTATGACCGTGTGCATTCGACATCTACACGGTTCAAGCGGGGTCGCGTGCGGTCGAAACTACGAGGGAGCTGCACCTCTTTCAACTCACTCAAGGTGAAGAAGGATTCATCTCCAGCATTAAATGACTGAATCGTAGCGTTGCCACGCGTCATAGCCTGAATGATGCTCGTGTACCTCTCCAAGGTCATGTTGAGCACGGGAGCCCTCCCGTCCATCGCCATTCTTTGCGAGACCAACGGCAACAAAACACAGCAGTCGGCGACCAGTTACGTTACCGAGATTTTGCAAATCCATGCGCTACCAGTTACGTTACCTATACACATTCACTCGGTACACTCGATCCAAAGACCCCGTGGATGTCATCGAATGCTTGGCTGAGGCCTGCAACAGTTCACGCATGCACAGCCTTGACACGCGCATGAGTATATTTATACGCGTGTTCAGTCTCTTCAGCCCGGACATGGTGGCATAGGGCAGTCACGTGCTGGCTGTCATGCGTTCTCGATGACATCGGCGTTGTTCCATTCGCGATCGTTAACCTGTCGCACTCATGAAGTGTATCATGAGTCGGAAGCGGGGTGTCTGTTTTATCAAGCGGTATGATTTGCCCACTTCGATCAGCAATCTTCGCTTCCCGTAAGCAGTAAATGAAAGGTTTCTTAGTAGATGGAGTGGGGAAGAAAAGTGAGCTAAGAATGGCCTGGACGACGTTTTCCCTCGCAGAACGGACAGGCCACGTGCGCCATAACAAAGCCATGTCAGGGCAAACTTGAAAGATAACTGCATTAACGGGCTAACAGAGCTCTGTGACTGGAACATCGGATTCCTCCCGAGTTGCCAGGACCTTGACTCTTACGCAACCTGCATCCCACTCTCGACGTCCGACAAGCACCAATCTCTCAGCGGCAATGCGCTCAGCATGCTTGAAAGCCCATTTCATCTTCTTGCCACTCTCTAGCACGACGTCAACTCGGCGCCCTTGCGCGCGTAACCTGCACAACATCCCCGCCATCAGCAGGGCTCATTCGAACAACGCTCATCAAGGCAACAGTGTCGGGGCGCAACGATGGCACAGGCGGCTGCAGAGAGTCGTGGTCACCTTTGCAGAGCATGTGAACAGCAGATGATGCATGCACACAATTTCATCACTTGCGGCAGCACCTGCAGACAGTGATGCCCTCCCAATATCCACCAACGCAATCTACCAGCGCTTTTCGACACGCATAGACTGTCCAAACACACGCACCGTGTCGCGATGCCCAGTGCGTCAGCTCTTAGTTCTTCGTCAAAGACGAAAACAACGTCCTGTGCATCGTGCGATGGCGATGGCATCAGATTCTTGTCTTTCAACAGCTCCATGATGACAGCATCGCCAAAGCCAAAGCCCACCATGGGAAGATTCTCGCCTCCAAACGTACTCAGCAACTGGTCATAGCGGCCTCCACCACAGATCGCGCGCAGCTTCCCCTCGCAGTCAAATGCCTCAAAGACAGTTCCTGCAGATTGAAAAGTTGAGTGAGTCGCCGTCCATGGGCACAGCTGTCTGGACTAACCATTGCTGCGCATCATGTTGACTCACGCATTCTGCACACCACCCTGCTAAATCCTAGGCACAAGCAAGCGTAAATAATTATCATGCATAGTTGATGTACTCCAATGCCCGCAGGTTACACTTGGAGATGAACATGCAAATATGAATTATGGATGCAAACTATGGAGCAGAAGGTAGAAAGCCGGGCAAGATCAAGTTACAGCAATTGCCATACCAGTGTGCAAACAAAACTAGACGTGAAAGAGGAAATATGAATGCGATGCAACACTCATTTGACCTGGAGTGTTGTGAATGGCAAGTGTACCACACAGCAAGTTCCATGCTTGCTTAAAATGGACAGAAGTTGTGTTTGAAATTGCAAGCCAGTTGCTTTTGAGGATTTTGGTAAAGAGCATCTGTGGCACAACCACGTTGGCGACGTTGAAACCCGTCGTCATGCACGTGTCTCTCGTCAATTGAAAGGAAGTGGCTGATACGATTGAAGTGGGAGTAGACAATGTGCCAAGAACAGACGACGAATGCTGCTCAGAGTGTGGGTGGTTACCATCGTGCAAAACAGGGAGGTGGAGATCGAATGGGCATGGAGAATGAATGAAGATACATTATCATGTGGTTGGAGATATGTGAAATACTTCGTGACACGCGGTAGGCCAGGGGGTACGATGACCCCCGACCCATGGCCGGAAGGTTGACCAGGGGTCGATGTTTTTCAGAGGGGTGTGCTGTCGAACTTTGGCCAAAATCGACCCACCCTCCCCTTGGGACCCCCCTGACCTAGAATGCAGTATCTCTCAAGATAGGGAAGGTCATCAAATCCCGCATCCAGTCACTATTGCGGCAAATGCTTTGACCTTGCATGTGTTTCGTTGTCTACTTCACTCTATGGTTCTTGTGAAGGCATTCAACTGAGGTAGGCATGTCAGGAGCTCAAATTGATGTAAAATTGATGTCCACTTTGAGGGGATAGGGGGTCGAGGGTCCATTTTGGGGCCGCCCGACCCGAGCACCTAGTGACTCGAGGGTCAGGGGTAAGGTGCCTCTTTGAGGCACCTTGACAGCATCCCCTGACCTACCGCGTGTCACAAAGTGTTTGATATCGAGACAGAGTACCAACTACAGCGACGACACACACGTCGCTGCTCATGTTACCATTAACATATGCATACATGCGTTCCAAGCGGATGCCAGTAGCTGCGACGTCAATGAAGCAAAAACCTGATATATGCGTGCTTTATATGTAGATAAAGATAATTATCTGAATAGTCAGAGCTATTCTGATATTTCCAGCAATAGAACTACAACAGCACTGACGGAGCTGTGGTGATGCCGCAGTTGCCTTGTAGCATAAGCGCCGCACCCGTGTAGTATGCAAGACCGCGGACGACCGAAATGTCAACACGGAGCCAGTCAGCGTATCCGTACCCCCGAGCAAGCTCAAACAGGCGGCTCAGCTCTTGTACTGCTGGATTCTCCGCGCCTAGGAACTCTGTCAGGGCTACTATGTCGCGTATGCCCATCGCCCCCAGGATGCCCTCAATTGTATCCCCCGTCAACCCCAACGCGGCAAGCTCCTTTGTGATCTCCTCTCGTGGCAGCTTGTCAACCTTGTCGACAACGACACAGACCTCGCTGAACTTGTCATCCGGCACACCGTACCCCATCATGAGCGACTGCAGTACCTTCCGGCTTGATACTCGTATCAAAACATCCGCTTGCGTCAATCCAACCCTCTGCACAGCTCCCGTTCATGGATTACTCACACATTTGGCAGGGCCCAAGGCCAAATGCACAAAGGTGTGGAAACCATTAAGGAAACAATCCTGCCAAAGACAAGCAGTGTTGTCCCAGATAACCATGGCTATGAGCGTTCATCATGGGGGTTACTATTTGTCCGCGTTTTCAGACATACTGTCACCGCACCGGTAGTGTGAGGTACATGAGGTGGCGGGAGGAGTGGGAGCGTACAGAGAAGAATGTTGTGATGGCTGCCAGCAGCTCCGCCTCGGCTTCCACCCCTGAAACACCCACGATGTCCATGTTCCACTGGTAGTGCTCGCGCCGACGGCCGCGAGTCATGCGCTCGTAGCGCCAGCACTGCCCAATGGCGTACCACTTGGCGGGCAGCGGTAGCGACCCGACCTTTGCCAGAACCATACGTGCCAGCGATGGCGTCAGCTCTGGCCTGAGAGACACCGGTCGGCCACCCTTGTCCTGCAGCACAATACAACTATTACTCAGAGCAGAACTGATTCCGGCATCCACGAGGTAAAACCGTGTGTAGCAACATATCATCTTATTTAGCATACACCACATCGTCTGTTGTATGCATGACTGCAAGAAAGTCATGGCACCTGAAACAACGAGATCGAATTTGATATCAAGTGGTCCATCGTTTTTTTCTTCTCGAAGTGCAGCGACATGCATACTTTGCACTACCTACTGGAGCTACAGATCTGCTTGCAATTGTCACTGAGATTTCATCGGGAGGAAGCATACCTCGAAATTGAACAACTGGCCTCGGATCTCTTCACCGGCCTTGCGAACAAACAGGGCCTCTGACTCAAGCACAGGCGAATCGAATTGCTCAAAGCCAAAGAGCCTGCTCACCATGGCGAACTCTCCAAACAGCCAGTTACGGATCCGCATGTCATCTGGGAAGAAGTCACGCGTTCCCTTGGGAGGCAGCAAGTCCATCGGCTGCTTGGAGTTGCCATCCACATTGCTCCGGGTTGCGTTCCTCTCCTGAATGCACCACACCCATTGAACATGTCACCTGTCGCTGTCCAGCCAAGCATGCACCGGGCATCGGCCACGATCTCCCTCTCGTTCATGACAAAAAACGGCTTTGTGCTTCTGGGAACTTGGAGCTGCCTTGAGCATGCTTGCCATGGTTTGATTGCTGACAGGCCGACATGGATTGTGGTACCAGAAGGAAAATGAAGAGGGGCTGGTGGTGTTTATGCCTGAGAGTATTAATCAGTGCTTTGCCAGAAGGGCGTCCAATCCAGTTTGCCTCCCATGAATTCCAACATTTTCAGGCACCTGTACCTGCAGATGTCACGGACTGGCGAAACACTAAGCAAGATGACAGCTCCTGCTACGCATCATGATCTGAAACAGTGCCTGATGCCACCCTGTGCAGGCAGCCAAAAGTTGCCGCTTTACAGGCATGCCTTCGTTGCAGGGCGCATCATCCGGGGTAGCATCACAGCAGTGTACGGGAAGAAGTCTGTGGGAAACTGCGAAACAGACAGTCTATTATTGACACTCAGCATTCAGCATTTCTCACCCCCCTGACCTGGCATTCTGCGTTGGTGGGGAGTCCAGAATGTCACTTTGCAGCACCAACCTGGGCCTGTTACATCTCTATTTCTCCCAGTTTTACTACAATCTCCCACAGGCTTACCTCCAGTAGACTGCTAGTGGACAGGGGAGGCCAGCTAGTTCCTGCTGCGTGTACCTCAAGGCCAACTAGACACACTCCACAAGGTGAATACACAATCGGATATCATTCATTGATAAGGCACCGTATGGACATCTTCTCAGTAATGTCTTCGAATGCAAGGCGCTGTCATTCCAATCTAGGGTCAGGGTTTTCAATCTGGGTGCAACCTGCTAGCCTGAAGCCAAAAGCCATACGTGCGGTAAAGGCCTTGCACATGCTGATGCATGTGCACATGTAATTTGCATTACAGCGATGCAATGCGGTCGTATATGCGCCACGGCAAGGAGAGACTTCTGTGCAAAGCCCTGTCCAAGACAATCACGAGGTGATGGCCTCTCCTCTGTCGCCAGTCTCTAGACTTCAGTTATGTTCGACAATGTACTGACATCGCATTAGCACTCATCTGTAGATGACTCTCACCTGCGCTTGTGCTGGCGTGGTGGCGCAGCATCGGGTACTCCCTCTCAGCACGCTGCCAAACCTTGAAGGCAACACACGCAAACTATTGTGACACGTGCTGACACCACGTGCAAGTGGCCTCATATTGACTTCAGGACAATTGCAAACGTCGAGAAACTGTACTGATGATTATGTGCTCGTAAGACGGTAATGATTTGGGTCCCAGGCAGACGCCATGAACGCTGAACGTTGTTGATTGGACCACATGAGGTGCGGACCAAAGATAGAAAACGTCGCCAGATGGAATTGAATGTTACTAAATGCTTCACATGAGCTGTGCCACGGCCTGACGCACCGCCTGACGCAGGTGTCGGGAAGAAAATCTGTCCTATAACAACACACGCACCAAAAACGTGGTCCCTTGTTGAACTACTACCCAAACGAATGTACAAAGGCCATATAACACAAATTTCCATAACGTTATGTGCCTCTGTTTGTCATAAATATTGAAGTTTGGGCAATTTATCATATGAGTGGGGTACAGAGAATGGATGTGCTTTGCAAATGCAGCAATCATGCCATGATTGCAGTCATGGATAGTTGTGCGGTGTCTGTACAAGGACGAGACCTCAAACAAGGTAAAAAAACAAGCAGAGATGCATATTTGTTCGGTAGTTACAACAGAAAAAGTCTTCTATCAAAGTTGAGACAAGGCAACTGTATGTGTGTTGTTGCAGTGCTTTATGGCAGTTCAAGATGGAACAGCGGATGCGAAGAAAATGAACGATTGGAATCAGTTCTTCATAGAGCTGATGACCGGGGTGTGCAGAGAGGGCGAGGATGTAGAAATGGTTTCCTGTCAGCCTCAGTCGAGCCCGGCAAGGAAGGGCAAACGGCGAGGCTTAGGTTTTCTGTTCCACACCAGTTGCCGCGCCTATTATAGGGCAGTGAAGGGCTAGACGGCGTGGCGGGTGCTCTACCCCTGGCCGTCGGTTTAGATTGGAAAACGTGTGCGAAAAAAACATGCCAATAGGAGGGAGGAGTTGGTGGCCTGGACCTGTAATCGCACTGGGCATTGCACGCCATGTGCGTCAAACCTTATCATCACTGCTCACCACACGTTCAGCATTGTACACATCATTGTGCATGTCTCAAGCAATTTCTACACACAACCGTTGTCGAGGTCCACATCTTGGGCACCAATACATGGATGGCCTCACAATACCATGATTTGGAGCAGTACTTTCACACACTTGGGTCCATACTCGTACTCGCTGGCTGCCCTGCAAAATATCCTGCGAGGGGTACCTGACACTCTCATGCCTGGAAAGGCAGGTCAAAAGCAACACTGCAATTCCAAATGGCGTGCACGTGCTTTTTGAGAGACCATCAACACACATGCAAAATGCATGAAATATCATGATTTGGAGCTCATTCTTTCCCATCAGCTTGGTATTTGACAGCCTATATTCAGGATGAAACAAACAGCTCACTGAACTCACCATGCAAATGCGCAAAAGCAAACGCACGCACATTTTAGTACGCATACAATGTTGTAGACCTTGGTTTATCACAGCAGTATGTTCCCTCGTCAAGCGATTGACCGGAAAAATTGCTGGGCCTTCCTTGCCAGTGAGAAGCTCTTGCTATGTACCACAACATAGCAGATATCTTGTAGTATGATGATGAACGACAAACAGGTGGATAATTGATTTGATACTTGAAGTTACCAGTCGCAGCAAGGTATGTTAACACTGAGTGCATTAGTTGCCACTGCAGTGTTCGGACAACCTAGCAATCTAGCCTGACTGTCCAGCAAGGGCCTCGAGCTCGAGCTTTGTTCCTTCCTCTGCCGGACTGCTTCAGGCCATACAGCAGCTTACGCAGACGGCATACTCTCCATCATGAGGGGATACACGGCCGCCACACATGAGGGTGCAGCTTGCCAGTTCGCATGTGTGCATCATGGCATCGTCCCAACAGCACGAACCCCCATCGGCGTCAATCAGCATAGGACATACTTTCTCCACGTGAGTTCGGTTCTTGCGTTCAGCCACGCCGTTGGACTCTGGGGCTGTACAAGCAGCAGTCGGCTCGGGCTGAATCCCCGGTGCCTTGTACAGCTCTGCGAGCTTGGAGTTCATGTATTCTCCACCACGGTCATGTCTCATGCGCTTGACCACCCCGCCGGTCTGGGTATGAAGCTCACGCACAGCAGCCTTCATAGCGGGTGGGACTTGGCTCTTTTCGCGGAGGAGCTTCACGGTGGTGTAGCCGGTAAACTCATCCGTCGTCGTTGCCGTGCAGACCGCACCACCGTGGCCAGCTGCAGGCGTGGGCAGCGGACCCGTGACGTCCATATGGAGCCTGTGGATGGGGGATGTTGCAGGCAAATTGCCTGGTTTATGCGTCGATTGGCATATCCTCCCGGCCATGCAAGGCTCTCACGTCCCAGCCGTCCGCTGCTGCATGAACTAACGAGGAGGGACGCGACATCCAGGCAGGAGGTTTTTGAACACCATGTCTGCGGGCGCAGCACGCTTCCACTGCTGCCTACACCTCAACAGTATGAAGCACGACCTTCTCAGTGGGAAGGCCCTGACCCTCGAGCATCGTCTGGACAAGGGATTTTGATAGTCTCCCATGGGTGGAGACCATCTAGCTCAAATGTCATCTCACTGACATTCCGGCTTTCTAACCATTTGTACGCACGCTGCAATGTGCCAACCTTCACCTCCTTGACAGGTTCTGCTTCTTGCAAGGTCTGCGCTGATCACAGTAGTCCTGCACAGCCACAACATACTTGGTCAAGTTGCACTTTCGACTTGCATCCCTACATAAACCTGCAGTGAGACCCATGGTTGTCCTTGTTTCATGTCAACATGGTTGGGGCTCGGTCACTCACTTTGCCACTGTGCAGACAATTACTATTGGAGTGTGCAACGCAAAGTTCTGATGAGAGTGAACATGGTATCTAAGGGAAACATCCGCGTTTGTTTCTGAGCCGATTCATACAATGTGACAGTGACATTCTTTGGTGCCCCAGCATACGAACTGATTTTCGACCAGTAGACCTTGGAACATGCTTGCAGTGCGTACGGCAAGGAACTTCCCTTGAGAACACGTTCATCATATGCAGTGTGCCTCGCTTCAAACTGTAAGCCATCCACTTGCAAATTTGAAGTGCATGGCATGATCGCAGTGCTGCTCAGTGGTGTATAAGTTTGCTGCTTCATCTGTACATAGATGCGCTGCGACTACCGTTGTGCAAGCTGTAAGTCCAACTTCGCTGCAACGAGTGAGTAATGTCTTGAATGTAATTTTGAATCTCAGGTATTTAAACCGTCCCATGCATGTTTCCCTTTTTCAACGAGGGACCGTCGCTACCGCGGTTTCGAACTGGCCAATTCAAACCGACAAGCGGACTCTCAAGAAAAAACCTCATTCGCACAACATCCTGACGACATGAAAGCACACAATGCATATGTGAAGTCACATGTCTATCTGACAAAGGCATTGAACATGCACGCACTGCTACTGCCACAAAACAAGACTTCCGGCAGCACACTGCCATCATGTCCGGAACTTACCCTGCATACGTTGTCGGTGCAGTCCACGCCATCGTAATCAAGAGAGAAAGTGAAATCTCTGTGCCTGTCAACCCAAGAGTTCACTGCTTTCATGCAACTATGCATCCAAACGTTCAACATGTTGATGTATGATTCTCCGGACGGTTGCCTACGAAGCTTACAGTTTGCGATGGGCTCGGCTCGACGCACACAGACAGCATTCACTAACAGACGATGGTTTCATGGTGGCATTTATGCACGGGCTAGCTATGGCGCGTCCGCGGTCCGGATTGGATTGGAACAGCGCAACTGTCACTCGCTTTTGAAACTATCCTCATCACCAGCCAAGTATCCCTGCGCAGTATCGCAGCGTAGTACCCGGTACGACATACGTTGCGTGCATGTCTGTCGGAGAGTGACGTCGCCGGTTGCAAAGGATGACTATCACCTACCATGATTATGTTTCGGCTTCTCATAACAATCATTACAAATACGTCTTACATGAGAAATTTTCTGGCAAACCTGTATTAATTATGCATCGCAATGTCTTTTCAAGGTCGCCACCGTTTTCTCTCAAATGAACCTCACTAACTTTCAATGAAAGACCAAACTCATCTGCCACAACCTTTATATCCTCTTTGTTCACCTTGACAGCAGCCAACTCCTTCTCTCTGCAATTCACCGAGCTGCTTAGTTGCACACCTTGTTTGCAAACCAAGAATAGCAGCCGCCATGAGATTGATGTAAACACGGACCTCTGGCAATGCGTATCACCATGCAACACTACCTCGAAAAAGGAATCATTCAATTGGCAGTGTAAAGTGTCAGTATGGGCACGTGCTGACTTGTGATGTGGCCAGCACTTCTATGTACGCACCAACGTCAAAGTAATCAGCTATGAAAACATCATCCAGCACGCACCAGGCGAGCCATTTGTCGCATATGGTATGTGTGCAGACAAGCAAAGCAAGATGGCTGAACTAACTGACATGAAACGCAAGTGCAGCAGCCTACGTGCAAGGTCAGCTCAAGTCAAGTGGAACGCTTATTTTCCTAGCATGTCGTTGTTTGACAAGGTTGACAGCGTTTACCACATTCACATTGACATGAGCGGAGAATCCGCACTTCTCCTTCTTCTGTTTGTCGTCAAGTGCCTTGGCCTCCCGCAATCGTTCAAGGGCTGCTTTCACCTTGCTATCGTCCATATCCCTCTCCTCAGCCTGCACAATGGCAGTGAAAATGGTTGGTCATAGCAACGGCGGTTAGGCATGTGACAGGAGACAAATGGCGGACAGCAGCAGCCTAATGACTTATGTTGAGGATATAGGAACACGGCTATCAGAAATCCCAAGCAGTTGCCATTGTTATTGCTGCAGGAACGCTGGAGGACGATTGCAATGCTGAAAAACATCAACCCGCTGAGGTAGCTAAGCTTGCTCTAAATTGTCGATACATTCGACCTGTTTCTGTCCTTTGATCGGAACTGTTATATGCCCAATGCTGCCATCGCAAAGCATAACTCCAAGCAGATCATCTCCGATACCTTGACCAGCTTCATTGATCAATTGGAAAAATATATCAAACTCCATAAGCCTCCAATTGCGCTGTGGAAGGTGACACATGGGTGGCGCCCAGACAGCAACAGAACCTGCTTGCAGCCAGCGCAAGGTAGCCAAACGCATGAATGGAGTCCAGTACAGAAGCTGACATGCAAGCTCATCCCCGTAACCGCTGGCCCTGTCGTCCAATGCAGCGAAAAACTCATGCTAAGCGGGCGATGAACTACCAAAGACAAGCACCACCTTCCCAAGTGTCACCTTCCAGAGCGCAATGAGGAGGCTACAACCTGAGCCCTAGATCGCTGATGTTGAATAGTAATAAGGTACTCAACAAGCTCGCGCTACAGCTTGTGAACACCCATGATCTCCAGCTGGAAAACCCTGCGTGCATGCAATCGGGCACTCGTGCGACCATTGATTGCGGACAGGTGACCTAACAATCAGCGAAAAAGTTTCAACACACAGACGATGCATATGTGACATGTGAAGCCCAGATCGTGCAACAGATTGGCGGTGCATGCACACGGGACCTGCCAAAGCATACCTTGTCGGTAAGGGAATCCAATGCCTTTCCGACCTGTTCAGTCTCCTTATCCTTCTTGGCATCAGCCTCTTCAGATGTCTCCGCCATGGCTGCGGGGACTACAACACGATCCTAAAGCGCGAATGCACACCGAGCGGCCGAACAGGGTGCGAATACTGTCGAGAAAAGACTGCACAATCAAACATGCTTCCTCCATTCGCATCTAACTGGTTGAGCTCATAGCCGACTACGTGCCACGCCTTGTGGGCGAGCGTGCGGCTATGTGCATTAGATAGGAGCTATCGAGAACTCTGCTCAGCAGACTGCTGCGTGGCCCCATCCACCATCGACGATGGCATCGACTGGCCACCATCCCACATAAGAATGATTCCTACCCTTTTTTCCGCTATACGTTCGCAGTAGCCGTCTGCTACCTGGGCACGCGGTTTGGGCACAGGCGAATTCACCTCGCACCTTGGCACATCGCATGCCCCGTTCTGCGTCAAGTAGCCACGCTTGTCCCAGATTTAACATGGCGAAGAAAACCAAAGCAGTGGAGCCGGCGGTGCGTTACATATTGTTACTGAAGAGCTCACTCGTCAAACATGCTGGTTGCTCTAAGTGACATAGGCGGCTGCTCGCGGAGTGAGGATAGAGCCAAGGCCGAAGGTGTTCATGTTGAGTAATTTGGTCATTGATATCTCACTGTTGTCCTCTGGTGTTCCTCGGGTCATTTCCAGTCAGCACGGTATGAAGCGCTGGCACCTCTGCATAACAATGGAAGTGGATTTACAAAAAATCAAGTGAGGTGTTCCGTGTAAGATATTTTTCATTCATAAAGACGTATTGTGCTGCGTGCGGCTTTCGTCTGCATGTTTTCGACATATGTATAATGCTGTCTCAGGGTGCATTGCAGCGTATTACACAATTTCGACTTCTGGTTGTCACTTGGCTCCATGACGGTTTCGCGTGTGACAGAATGTTGAAAGCATATTATGATGCAGGCACAGGACAGTTTGAGATCCAGGCGCGTAAACAACTCCACTGCAATCGAGGTGCGCATTCAACGCAACTAGCTTTTGGCATGGATCCGCTGTCCAATTGTTGGTCTCTGTGCTGGGCGTATAGCATCAACGAATTGTTGGCGCAATTGAGTGCATGTATCGCCTAGCTTCCACGGTCCCAGCGTGCAAGTCGCTGTTGTCATCTCGACACGGTGACAAGGGTGCATCTGACAGGGTCTGCTTGTGGTTTCTTCAGGAGGTGGAGTCAAAATCCGAAACAGCAATCAAGAAAGAGAAGATTTTGAACGTTCAGGAGCCAGTCAAGGAGTCAAAGGCAGCGAGGAAGGCAGAACCGAGAAAGGACGCCCCTGTCGCCAAGAAGTCGAAGAAGAAAGCAACAAGCATCGACGTGGCAGCGGAAGAGGCTGCAACAGCAAAGGAACCTGCAAAGAAACCAAAGAATTCCAAAAAGCGCAAAGATGCAGCTGATGACGTACTGCCCGAGACCGACGAGCCAGTGCCAGCGAAGAAGGCAAAAAACGGTGCCAACAACAGCAAGGCGCCTGTAGATGACGGACCTCAAGAGAAGAAGCGCAAAGATCCAACTGATGGCGTTGTGCCTGAGACCGCCGAGCCAGTGGCAGCCAAGAAGGCAAAGCGCTGTGCCAAGAACAGCAAAGTGCCTGTAGATGACGCACTTCAAGAGAAGAAGCGCAAAGATCCAACTGATGCGGTTGTGCCTGAGACCGTAGAGCCAGTGGCAGCCAAGAAGGCAAAGCGCGGTGCCAAGAATGGCAAAGTGCCCGCAGACAAGTCTCCAAGAGTAGAGGAGCCCGTACCAGCCAAGGAGTCAAAGAAGACTGCAAGGGACAACTCTGACGAGGCCGCTTTTCCTGGTATGTGCCGCTCTGTAAAGGTCGTGCCGTCCTTGGGCAATGTGCATAACCGCATACAGGGGCACAAGACTGTGTACAACTCTGTGTAAGCCCTGCTCAGTAATTGTGTGTGTTCGGACACACACCATTCGTTTCTTTTCTCCTGCTCATGAATGGTGTGTGTCTGAACATACCGTATCGAGCTGATGCCTCAATGACCCATGTATCGCACTCATAACAAAGGACAGCATGCAAGATCTGTGGCATTGCCAACTGCAATTTGCGTACAGCTATCATTAGCGTCGTCATACATTATTTATGAACTGGCATCTTGTCGTGTTGGATTACAGACCGGAAGGTCTGTATATAGACCTTCCGCTTACTCTGATGGTGCGCGTACCTTGAAGCGTTTGGCTTAGCATAACTGAAGCTCACCGCGGATAATGCTCTGCGCAGCAAAAAAGTCAAAGAAGAGCAGCAAGCAAGCAGTAACGCGACCACGCGAGGATGGCGAATTGGAGGCAATGAAGCCTGATGATGCCGCGGCACCCAAGGCAAAGAAGGCAAAGATCGACGCCAAGGCTACGCTCTGCGACGATGTGGAGGCACAGGCAGCCGACACAGTGAACAAGGTGTGCATATGTGATGCCATGCTTATGTTGCCTCTCCCAAGGGATGAGGGCATTGCTGCAAAGCCAAGGTATCGGAGCATGCATGAGGTTTGGGGCAGGGCCCAGATGTGTAGGGTGTGGTTGTAGCTAAGCACCAGACATGCCATCTAAGGGTACCTTCTGTCCACATCCAAGGAGGACCAGACGGTCTTTCCTAGTTCGCGCTGCTCCAGCAATGCTGCGACGTGCCGCCGCTCTGTTGGTGTCTTGGCTCCTGTGAGTGCTTGTTTTATTGAGGTGCGCAAGACGCCGCCGTTTTGATCTCATGGCATGGCTTCGCAAGTGCACTCTGCTGTTTCCTTCCAGCCCGACCTCTGGTATTCTGCCTGCTACGACTATCCCCTTCGTCTCCACAGGGCACGTGGAACGACACCTTCTCAATTGGGTGCTAAATGTCCGGTTTGCGGCAGGGCACTTGCTGACATACTGGTTACACAGAGGGACAGAATCACGACAGCATAGACGATAACACAATACCAACACACACTTGCAATGGATCAATGACCGTTAGGGCACGTCAGAAATAGGAACTAGCAGGGCAATTGCGGGCTTATCAGACATCATGTATGTACGTATCGCATATATGCGGACGTCAGGTTGAGCAAAAACGCATGGTTTTTTCACCCATTGCATGTTTGTCAACCAAAGATTTGGGTAGGGATCGATCATGGATCAATGAGTATCTTCACTCATCCTCATGCTTCAAGTAAATGCACGTCTCTGCCCGTGTTTCCAATCGCCCTGTGTACGAGGTGTTTGCTCTGTCATGAAACCGTGTCATGTGCTTCCGATGAGCCATTGCATTGCATTGCAGGAGGTCTCCATCAATCTCGGTGAGGACGTCAAGGAAAAGAAGAAGAAAAAGAAGTGCAAGACATCTGTTGCAGAGGATGCAGCAGCTGAGGCCCCTGCTGCCAATGACGCTGTGGATTTGGGAAATGGCGACGCCAAGGAGGAGGATGTGAAGAACGATGCCACCGCAGTGGAGGCAGCAGTTAAGGACACGGATGGCACGGACAACGGGTCTCACAAGACCGCCAAACAAGGTAACATACCATCACATACTGTCACTACTTCCTGTGCAACTATAGGAAGTATGGCTTGATTCCACACTGCTCGCGGGGAGCATCTTGCAGCCAACGAACGAATTCACGCCCCATCATCAATGAGCAACCTGGCCTTTCGGCAAGTCATCAGCACATTCATCACACCGCAAATCTTGTGGAATGGAGAGCTGGCAACGCAAAGTTCATGTTACAACATAGCGCCAACACATACCATCCTTGAACGCCCAAGTACCAGCAATCGCTGCATGGTGACATACAAAAGTCACCTGTTCGTGATCGTAGCACAACACCTTTGCCAGGCATCCAATACAAGTAGTCCATTATTGGCAAGGTACATGAGGCGTAAGAGTCATGGCATGTCAGCACACATCACGACTTTGCCAGGCATCCAACACAACAGTCCATCATTCTGCCGGACGACCGTGTTTGGACAAGTCTGAGACATGTGCAGGGTTCAGACGCATGCAAGTACATTGCGCAGCACCAAGACTTCTTTGCCTGGCACATTTCAAATGGTTCTTCACTTGGTTGGCGAACTTCGATAATTAAATCACACAATAACATCGCATGTGCAAGCATGCTATGCTCGCCTGCCTGCCCATCGGATGGGCTATCTCGCCACCATGGCATGGTCCATGCTTATACAACAACACCTTTTTCTACAACAATCCCTTTCTACACCACTCTCAGCTGACAAAGCCACGACTGAAGCCTCCGGTCAAGCTGTTGAAAGTAGCCGATGGATTGGCGTGGACTGATTGATTTACATGTCGCGCAAGAGTCCGACTCATGACAATCAGCAACTAGCAAATGCGGTGCGGCGCGAAGTAAAGGAATGCTTGTCCTCCTCCGTATTGCGCAAAGAGATTTGAATCTCGTTGAAGCCATCCTCGAGCTCCCAGTCGAAAAGGGTTGTGGCCCATGCTGTAGCAACCGAGCTTGGTATCACCTGCTGCTCCTTCAAGCCCTCCAAGAATTCGTGCATCTCTGCATATGTGATAGGCTCCTGCGCCCGGGGAATGGCAGACTCACGCACATCGCCCAGTGCTCGGTCAAGCACTCTGTTGATGTAGTCCACATGCTTCTCGCATCCAAACTCGTCCTCGGTTTTGCCGTCTTGTGAGTACAGCTTCGCCTTGCATGCTGCCAGGATCTTGCGGGCAAAAGCGAACTCCGGGGGCTCCGTCCTGCAGCCCGCTGGTGATGAGTTCCTTGAGGAGCTAACATGGTCAGTGATCACCATGGCGCATGTAATGTACCTAGCAAACAATGCTACCACGTCAGATTCAGAGCCAATTCACACCTTGCTGACCTAGATTTGCTTGTGTATTGCTCTCTTTGTCTTGCCATCTGCATGTATCATTTGCTGGCCACCACATGGGTCGAGGTTCGCTCTAGTCTGGCTGCTGATGCCAGTTTTATCATGGCATGTACACACTTGTGAGTTCATGCATGTAGCACACATGCACATGTACATATGACGTGTTCTGTTTGAAACAAGCATGACATCCGTATCCAGTAGAGCTTATTGGACGAGAGCATAGCAAGATGCGCGCTGCGATTCCAGGTCTCGGTGAACGTGAGCTACTCGTAACACGAGCGTCGCGGTCGCGACGTGGCCTGACGAATCATACAACAACTACCTCGTTGACATCACGGATTCCAGGCTCACGATATTTGACAGCCATCTTCGGTATTGCTGTAGGCCGAAGGGCGAAGCGTAGTCTAAGCGTAGACTTTGGAAACCAGCGTCCAGTCACCGAGTGTGCATATCCTTGGCCCTCGTTGCAATGAATTCGGAGATGCAAACATTTTATCTGTAGAGCGAAAGCACATTGTATCTCACTGCTTCATGCAAACCAACGCACCTTGCAAGCACTCCTCAATGCCCTCCTTGCGGTGTGGCTGGAAATATAGCTTGGGTTGTGCAGCTTTCGGACAGTTTGTGTTGAAATTCCTCTGCGAAAGTGCCGTTGCCCGAACGCTGGTAGATGTTTTGTGTTGAGCAGTGCACGTTAACTAGTCCAGCTATCAGTCCGTTCAAACTTCTTGGGTCATTGACCTGGTCCAGATGTTTCTAGTTGGCTCCATTGGCATTTCTTCACAACTGGTCGGAACCTTCTCGACAAAGTGCATTCGCTAGAGCGTCGCTAATGCGTTTTGGCACATTATGACAAATTCATGTTTGTTAGCACTCTTGGTCATGTCGGAAATTGTCGCAGATATTCGACGAATGTGCGTTCGTCTGACCCGTGAGTTGCAAGGCAACTTAGCCATACACCGTACCATAAGCGTGACCTGTCGAGACGCGGTTGTCTCATCAAAGTTCTCTCATCCAGAAATCGAGAGCCATTCGATGCTAAAGCTTCTGTCTCGGGTGACAGTTCAGGCGGCACTGGTTTTCAAAATGAATTTGAAGTTGCCAGTTATGCCGTAGAGATATACATCAAATAATCACACCTCTGTGATACACTTACTGAATAGGCTGCAAGATAACGATAAAGGTCGACAAGTAACTGCAAGAAGTGGCCACCGTGTACTTGCCATGCTAGCACAGACTTTCAAACTTTCAGACTTTGGCTTTGGGTATGCACTCAGTCCACACTATGTGCCTTCATTTCTAAGGACACCACTTGACAAGTTCAAATCCGCATGCTTTCAACAGTTTTCCACGTTCACCTGTGCTAATCCCTCTTGTGTCACTTCGCAGGCACAGCAGCTCGAGCGTTCCAGCGTGTAAAGAGCGAAGAGTGGATAGGGAAGAAGGGCAGCATGGACAACACATATGCAGGCACGTTTGGCGAGGGCGGATGGGGCCACAAGGCATCTCAAATTCTTGGTGCCGTCCGCGGGAAGGACTTCAGGCATGAGAAGACGAAGAAGAAGCGGGGTAGCTACTTCGGTGGCAAGATCGACGACGGAGCTCGGTGCTCTTTCAAGTATGCAAGCAGCGATGACGAGTAAAGCGGTCGACCATGAGTTCAGCATGGTCATGCTTCCATTTTAGCTACCCAACGTGTTCTTCCCAAGTTCCTTCCCGCGAACGGCACCAAAAACGGTATCATGACATGGGCTAGACATCATAGTGTTGAGTTAATGACCAACAGCAACCCTGCATTTGTTCATATGCAAGTGCAGTATGTGCCAAATATTCGGTCCTCCAGCCCTGTGCCTCTTGGCGCTGGTCTTGATGGAGCTTTCGCGCGTGGCCAATGCTTACAAGTGCTGGTACTGTAATGCATATAGCTGGCTTAGCATGTTTTCGCCCGGGTCCGTTGCTAAGAGTTCCTGGCATGCGTACGGGGCCGGGGAATGCTCTCAAGGCTTGTCATCAATTGATTGGGTTGATTGGTGTGACTTCTGATTTAGATGTCCACTCAGCTGATTGCATGTCACTACAAAAGCTGTAAGGCTGAGCTGTGTTGGTTATGCGTGTACCGTAACAAGACCAACAAACGGGCGACCTTTTTGGGAGCGTGACATCATTTTTTGGGTAGTTACCATAATATACCTGAAAATTTAGCCTATTTTCTCTATGTCAACTTGGCGGCGAGTTCAAAAACGTGACAGTAAGCGCCCGTTTGTTGGTGTTGTTACGGTACGGTGTAGCTGGTGAGCTAGTCGTGGGAGGTGTTGTGTGCATCATGCTGCTTTTCTCACGGATTGGCTAGCAGATGCAAACAGACTCCGTGCAGACCATTTGTGTCTGCTTCAAAAGGTGGCACCCCTGACGTGTCGTCCAAGAAAGGAGGGTCTCTTGAGTTGTAATCCTCCAAATGAAAATTACAAGCATGCATTTCCAACAGAGCAGGCGCAGGTTCAGAGGGAAATGCGCACTAGCGTGTTCATAGCGGCAGCATGACAGCAACTACGCGTATTGTCGCCCCGCACCACCAAAGAACAATTCCAGGCCAATGGCGTGGCCTTGCACCCATTGCCACGGAGCCGCATACAAGCACGCCATCCAAGGGTTCATTTCAAGGGAAAATGCATTCCAGCAGGGTGACACAACGCACCAAATGGACATGTGAGTGTTTGATATCCTGTAGTGAGTTACATCAACCTGCACAGCCTTGGCTGTCTTGTCTGCTTCAAGGCGCCTACTGGCCGAACGCGTCAGTATGCTTCCTGCTCTCGACTTTGAGCGGTAAGGGGTAGGCCTCGCGCCCTGCCTTGAACCAAAACGTCCATTGGTACCCACTTCAATTGGTCCTTCCACTGTCATGGCATCGGCTTCTGCATTGTCTGCTACATCATCATCGTGGAGTGCAGCCACACATACCCCTGAAGAAAGTAACTCGACTCCGATCAGCGGCTGGAGCGCCCACACTGCCACAAATGCCAGGCTACAAGAGTCCAGCGCCGCAACCGAAGCCCAGAGCAAGGCACGCAAGCAAAACGCCATCATGTACAGCACGCTGGCGAGTGTGTAGAAAACCACTGTCGTTGGCAGTGTCGCCACCAGCGGAGCCAACAACAACACGCCCACAACCAGCTGCTCAATGATCACCTCTTCATAATCCTCCTGCAGGTTCGCCACACTCCAAGATGAGCTCCACCTCCATAGCAAGTGCCCAGCAAGCATGGCTGACGTGAGAATGATGTCGCCATTCCCGAGAAATTCCTTTGCATTTCATTGCACAGCAATCAATGGGTAATAGACCCCGATGGCAACACTACAGATCCACTGCTTTGTCCGAGCAAACACCACAAAGCCAAACTCTGACAACATAGCGTCACGAATGAGGCAATTTCTGTCAGATGAATGCCAAGCATTCTGTTATAGGCAACCACGTTTTCGGAACAATGGACTCTGGTCAGACACATAACAGAGCCTCCATGGGCGACAGTCAGGAACACGCACCAGATAAAAATCCTATGAATTAGATAGAAGCCGACAGGCTGCAGGAGACGGAAAGCATTGAGACATACACATCACAAATACAGGCACCGATCTCAGGAGACCAAGTATCATTTGGGCAGGAGGTCAAGAGTGTCACATACCTTGGACGCGTCTACAAGTGGCGGGGCGAGGAAGCTTGGCATGAACGAGCGCACGATGCGGGACCGTCGTAGATCCAGGCGCGCATTCACCGTCCCTCGTAGCATGCACCACGTGTAAACAATGCCCTTCAGCTGCCATTTGAACAAGGCAGCTACCGACAGGTACGACGCAAGGAATGGCAGCGTGAGCAGGCACTCAAGGTCCGCCAAAAGAGAGCAGAAGAGCGTGAGGCCACCGACCCGCGCAGCCAGCACAAGCGCATTTAGAGCTATACCCGCGGCATGTGCAGCGTACAGATTGATGATGTTGCGGCTTGCTGTCATCGGCACTGACACAAGGCCTGCTAGAGCTGCTGCGGTGGATTCGTGCAGCTTCAGACCTCCAGGAGCGCCTTTCAGCCTGCAAGAGGCATTGACTATGTCAGCATGGGGCAACAGCAGCGTACCAGCCGATGTGTGCACTGGCACGTTGAGGCATGATCTTGACAACAGGCGCAGCGCTGACACAAACAAATGCTGGTTGGTAGCATCGGCTGGCCACCGTGTGACGCCCCCCCCCCCCGCCCCCACCCACACACCCACAGCCACACACAATTGTGGTCTTCTCGCACACAACGGCGACAGTATTTGGGAAGATTCAACGTGCTCTGTGTGATGCACAAAAATAACGCGGCCCCTTTACATGTCAACCTGAGATTCAGCGAGACCAGTCGGGGAATAATGCTACCAAAGCTGCTTTGAATTGCCGTTCAGAAGAAAGCTGCAACAGAACATGCGTGCAAGCCTCGTGTCATTGTACAAGGACAGACTTTCTCGTGCTTGCCAAGACACTGCCCACATGAGCACATGCTGCAGTGCAGGAGCAATCACACCACTGTATGAGCACCATCATCTTCTCGAAGGCAGAATCCACAATATCCAACTGAAAACGCGCGTGATGAAGCAGCCACGCAGCCAGGGCCCAAGCACATGCGTATGAGATGGACGCTGCCACACACGCCTGTACAAATGCGAGGCCATCTGGGTGGCTGGTCCAGGGCCACGTTCGTCGAACCTGCTGTACGGATGCCCATCGTCTAGCGAGCGTCCTGGCTGTAGCCATGTGCTTGCACGTCGCACTATTTGGGGTTGCCGCGGTGTTGCAGACCAGTGCATACAAGACAGTAAACAGCCACAGCAAAGTTGCGAAGACTTTGCTGCGTAGTTTCTGTTGAGAGCATGCATTCAGGAAGTCTAGGGCTTCCTGCATTGCTGTCTTGGCTGGTACTGGCTTGGGGTGAGTCCAAGCCAAGGGCCAAGGACGTGGGGCTTCAAGACTGCATTGGTTTACTCCGAATGGATGGTGCTGGCAGTTGCCCAGATGATAGAAGCGACTTGTACACAGTTTTGATGAGTAGTGAAAAACTTGCATGTGTGTGGTGTTTCCTGAAGTATCCTTGTTGGCCGCTGGTCGGCAGTGCACTTCGGGAATGACGGTGGCAGGCCTACACTGTGCGTCGCTCTTCCCACCTATCCACACCCCCCGGAGCGTGCCTGTGGATGAGTCAACATGGGATGCATGCTCTACCGCCAACCATGTCCCCTGCTCTTCAACACGACTCTTGCCCCACCCTGACTGGCTCATTAGGCAGGGTTCAGAGCCCCGAGCGATGGCATAAGTAGGATATCGTGAACTGCCCTCCATGCAAGGCACTTTCAAAAGCTTCAAAGGCGCATCTTTCTCCAGATTTTCAGGATGAAATAAACGAATTGCGACGATTGGAGCTGCGGGCAATACCTCTTGTGGCATTATACCCGTTCGGCCGCCCTAAGCGCACAAAAACCAAAGGCTCGAGTAGAACGGATAACACACAAATAGTTGCAAGAGCATACGGGTCCTGCGGAGCATGCTTCATCATGCTCGACAGCGGGGTGTGAGAATGTGCCATGACATATCCCAACAACGATGCTGACCAAAGCAACACTCGTGCAATCCTGAAGGGCTGCGTTTCAACCAAAGAATCGCTTGGGAAGCGCCGTGCCCTTGCAATGCCTCATGCTACTCGTCGTCGATAGACATGTCGTCGTTGCATGGAATTGTATTCCCGCCATCGTTTACATCAGTCGATGTCACAAAACCCCTGATCCTGGCCAGGAAATTTGGCTATAAAGTGGTGCTCTCGCTGATTTGACTTTTTTCTGTTCCTCAGCTCTGTGTAACTAGTGAATAGAAGCATGACACGCCCGATAGTCAGAAGCCATACAGGAACCCTGAGGCCTTTCCTTCGCTGCAAGCCTAGCCGCTTGTCCCTAAGCGTTGCCCGCGTAAGATGTCAAATTGCATCAAGTAAGATAGTATGGATCGAGACGTCTGAAAAGGTACTGAACACCTCTTTTCTGCAATCGCTGTCCACGTCAATGCTGGAGGACAGCACGTCTTTGTGCAACCCCCCGACCCATTGTAGGGGCCGTGTTGCCGTTTCACCTTCACTCAATACTTTTCGGGGTTCGAGCATTGACTGACATCAAGGAAGGCTATCAAGGATGGTACTTGTCGGAAAGGGCTCGATTTGTGTATAAACTTCCGACATCATATACTGGGTCACGAGCTTATGAAATTGTTGCATTTCGCATGAAGTCCATCGACTGTTTTCAGGAGGTATTTACGGCGAGTGTAGAGGCTGGGTTTACGACGTTCTTGGCGCGAAGACCCGACGAGGAGCGACTGCAAGAATGGCGCAATTTGGCGGCCGTAACCGCGATGCGACTCGAACAAAGCGACCACGCTCCGAGCGGTCAATGTATAGTGGAATATGACAGGGATGACGTAGGGCTCACTGGTCCTTGCAACCAAATTTACGTGCCGATTCCCGATGGTCTCGCCTTGCAGGAAATGTTGGCGCGGTATGTATGCCCCCGGAACCATCGCAAATGAGTTCCGTCAACTTGTCTTCCTAAACTGAAAGGGTGCTGTTGAGAACAATCTCCGATGGAACTCTTCCAACGCCGAGGGTTGCGAACTGGTGACTCAAGCAGGGAACTGGTCGAACACTGATCAATCCGTTCGTATGCACACGCTACAAACGCCTTGTTGTACTCACGTCATGCTTGCCCCAGTACATCCGGTCACGTCGTGGTAAGAGATCGTTACGAATATGACCAAGGAGTGCTACAGTTCTCCAAATTCCAGCACCAGCAATGAACCTCCGCATGCTTGTGTGGATGCAGCCTGGAAGCATGCCGCGGCATTGAGGTTTTCCGCCTTGGCCCGGTTTGACAGGCACATTCTTGAAGGTGCAGCAAGCTGCAGGGATTGGGAGGAGCACGACATCGTGTTGGTGGACGCCCCGGAGTGGCCGATAATCTCAGCTGAGAGCCTCGTTGCCAAGTTCCAGAACTCCAAAACAAAGATCCTGGCTTACGCAGACACTGCAGCAGATGCCAGGGTGCTTTTGGAGGCGCTCAGGTGGGCACACACGGCGTTGTGCTGCGAACAGACAACCCGCAAGAGGTCCGTGTGCCAATCAATGATGTAACAAAAATGTCAAAAACTCAGCCTCAAACCAAAGGCATCGACGCAATGGCCATTCCAAACACACAATTCACTGGCACAGTGCTTGCGCTTTGACGATTTCTGTTGAGTCATTCACCGTCTTTCGTGACTGCCTCCCTGCAATGGGACAGACTGCAGCACGCGGCTTGCTCAGTGATCCACTGCTTTCGTCTCACAGCCGGCCAGCATGGCTGACAAGTACCAAGCAACAATGTGAAGCTACAAATCTGTGGCACCATGTACATGTGCAGAGTGCTCCACACCTTTGTACATGCAACAGAAGCAGGGTGATTGGACATATGCAACGCCCATCGTGTTGGGGGTTTCTTGAATCCTTTGCACCTTGTGTTGCTTGCTGTGTTGCTGATTGAGGCGAAGTCTGACGCGTTTGGCGTGCCGTGCGTAGACACGCAGGCTTGCAGCATATTTAAAGCAGCATGAACGAGATGCAGCTACCCCCTTTGAGTTCACAGAAGCAGTGGTGACGAGCGTGGACAAACTGGGCATGGGTGACAGGGTGTGTGTGGACATGTGCTCAAGCTTGCTGCCAGGAGAGGGCCTTCTCGCCGGCAACTTCTCTCGAGCTCTGTTTCTAGTGCACTCCGAGGTGTGCCGTTGATTTCTCGAGCTCTGCTTCCCTCGGGCTTTGTCTCGTACTTTGGGGGGTGCCCTGATAGGATTGCTGTTGTCTTGTGGACGGACATGTAGCATGTGGACAGCACTATGCCTGGCAGCCTTGCATTGACGCCCAAATCTTGTAGGTCTTTCAGTGTTCCCGTTTGTTCCAAGCCTGCAACTGGGCTACATGCTTCTGAGAATAGTTACTGCATAGATCGAAGCCTGTCCTGAAGTGTCAAGCAAGTCAAACCGATGCTCATCACCCCAGCGTTCACCGGTGGTGAACGCTTGGTGGTGACACCACCAAGAAAGCGTTTTCAACATGCATAGGCAACAACAACCATGGTGCTTGTGCCTGGCCGCCAGGCTGGCGCATGCTTGGCCAGTACAGACGTGTGTAAACATAATGAGGAGCGCGTGCGCACGTGATCATGTACGAGCTAATGTGACATGGTGTGCAGTGCGCTGAAAGCAGCTACATCAGCAGCCGGCCATTCCGTGTGAACGCGGGCCCCGTGCACTCATACCTTCAAGCCGGCCAAGACAAGACGGCCTACCTCTCGGAGCTGCGAGCTGGCTGTGAGGTGGTTGTTGTGGATGCACACGGACGACAACGCAATGTCATCGTGGGAAGATGCAGGTGTGCACATGACCGCCGCAGTCTTCTATGCTCTGTGTACAGAGAGATGAGTTGTATTCTGGTTATGCTTACTTTCACAACAATGCCGCATCCACTTGGACCTAGGCAACTCCATGTGCTATTAGGCAATCTCCTTTCTTGCAAGGTACAAGACAAAGAAGAAGACATGTCAGGTCAGGGTATGGAAAGACGCGCTGATCCAGGTATGCTTGCCTTAGGTGATGGCAATGGTAGCACTGATTTCAAAGCAGTACGGAGTTGCCAATGACGATGTGGATTTGGTCGTTTTGTGAAACGATGCATCACCACACAACAAGATAGCAAGTCATCCTTGTTGGCATATGAACTGCTTGACGTCTAACCCTATCTGTTGGGTACGTCTTCATATGCCAGAATATCAGCGCAGCTGACATCCCAGGCCTGGGTTACACAGCATCATTACTCCACCTCCAGAGCGTCATGTGTGTCCACGCGGAGGAAGCGCGGCTCCTCCGCGAACTCCCTAGAACTTGTGATGCCAGCTTATTGCCTTGATCTATAATAAATGCTGATGATGGACGTACTGACGCTTCGTAGGACATGCGGGCTCTTACAGGGTTCGTGCTGCCAGGTAAACGGTTGGATCCTGAGCGATCTCGCTCCTTTCTGCTTGGGTTCCTGACTGCAGGGCCGCAAACAGGAGGCATGCTATGGGAACAATTGAACTCATTGAACTCATTGGCAGTGTGATTTTTTTAGGCCTGGTGCCCCTCTGCAGGTGGAGGTCCGCCCTCTTGTTATGGTGTCAGTCAAAACTCCGGATGGCCGGGAGCACTCCATCATGGTGCAAAATGCTGAAACGGTCAAGCTCGTTGGACCATCTTGCACAAAGCAAGCACTCTTGGATCGGCCAACGGCATCATCCAGCTCCGTTGAGAATAATTCTAGCTGGCAGGCCACACCTGTGACAAATATGCGCGCCGGCGATAAACTGTACTGCCTGATACAAGATACTGGACGGCATACGGGAATGAGGATCGAAGAAAGCATCAGCGAGCGGTGATGCCTTTTTGCGATGATTTGTATGCAAGGTGCGGCTGCCACGGGTCCTACGCAGCATGTTTCCTGCCTGGGCCCCAGGCTGGGGCACCTAAAGCAGCACGCCCAAACGATAGATGACCTCTTCAGGCATTTGGATAGAAACTTGTTTGCAGAGAATAGTTGACCAACCAGCACTTGGAGTTTCAAAGTTCAAAGTAGGTCTCTGTTGTGTCATTCGTCACGGTCCTATTATTGCGGCAGGTTGTCCGGCAGATGCCCAACGGTGTCCCGGACAGCTGCCAGCTGCAGTAGCCAGAAAATCCAGCTACCTATTTGGCTGCAAATAGCTATCTAGCTGGACCTGAATTCCGGGGTGTCTTTGCACGATGGATGTAACTCTCATAGGATCACATTGCCTATGCGAGTTTCTGTACCTTGCAACTGAGCACATAGCGTTATTTTCTTGCATAGCATGGTGCATTCTGTTGAATTGCTCGCATGCTGAGTTTGGGCGTCCATCGTCGCACCTTGCATGCTTTGCCGCTCGTCACCGAAATCGGCTCCTCACAGATTACATGAGCTGGTGAAGTTTCGCGTGTGTCTTGTGGCCAAGAAGGCCAGTGACGCTGCTATTTGCGGGCGCTTCGCGTGATTGAGAGACTGTGTGGCACATTCCGCATAGTATGTTCGCCAGCCGGTGCGACGTCACAATCTAATCCTTGCTGACCGATCTCTTGATCGCGGTGTTTCTGATGCCAGTGCGTGTTCCAGTGATCATCAGCGGAGGTGCACTTGTGAGGATATGCGAATTATCCCGTTCCTGACAAAGCGAAGCGACTTTCATTGACAACACGAGAATTTTTGGTTGTCTGCTGCAAATCATGGCTGCATAGTTTGTTCTGAAGTCACTGGCCCGCAGCTGCGATGTTTGAACCTGCTGAGGAGCGAAGTCGGTGGAGCAGCATACTCTTGACGGAAAAAGAGGTTGTGTCATACCTTTGCATATGCTCATGCTGCTTTGACGGTCGAGTGTGTGGAGGGGATACGGAGGGAAACTCTGTAGTTCATAGGGTTGAGATGTATATCGGCACAGTGCCAGAGGCGGAAGCCGTAAAAAGGCCACTCACTGGCAGGACTGTCGAGATTTTTAGATCTGCACGTTACATTTTGCCTTTGCAGGCGCAGCAGCCGGCTTCAGGTTTTGGGGCAGCAAGCCTGCAACCCCGGGATTGTTTGGGGCATCTCCATTCGGGGCTGCATCTTCTCAGAGTATCTTTGGCTCGTCAGCGGCTGCACAGTCTCCTGGTGGTCTCTTCGGTGGCGCCACAAGTACACCAGGGCTGTTTGGTGCCAGCACACCCAGTGGTGGACTGTTTGGTGCGGATTTCCAGCACTGTGTCTATCATAGAACAGATTTCCAGCAATGGGTTTATCATAGAACAGATCCCAGATGTTTGTTACGATGTGGTTGATGTTGGCTTTTTGAATGTGCATCACTTGTGAATCACTTGAATTCTCTGGTTCATATGGAGCAGAACGAACAGGAGAAACGCATTTGCCAATCTTGACAATGTTCACCTGTGAGCAAATCACAAGGAAGGAAGTACGCATGTGACGATTCTTGAAATTGCCGAAAACACTTGGCGAAGCATGCAGGTGCGCCAGCAAGCACAGGCGGCGGCTTATTCGGAGCAACGCCAAGCACAGGAGGCGGCCTATTCGGCGCAACGCCGAATACCGGAGGGGGATTGTTCGGAGCAGCACCAAACACAGGAGGGGGGCCTGTTTGGCGCCGCACCCAGCACGGGTGGTGGGCTCTTCGGGACCCCGCAAGCACCGGGGGTGGTCTATTTGGCGTGCCAGCAAGCACGGGCGGGGGGCTATTTGGCGCAGCCAGCAAGCACTGGGGGGGGGCTATTTGGGACACCAGCCAACACCCGGGGGGGGCTGTTTGGCACGCTGGCAAGTACGGGCGGGGGGCTGTTTGGAGCGCCTGCTAACTCTGGGGGGGGGCTATTCGGCGCACCAGCCAACACCGGGGGTAGGGTTGTTTGGGCGGCGCCAAGCAATGGGGGGCGGCCTGTTCGGTGCCTCCAGCTCGCAGGCACAGATGCAAACAGGTGCCATCGTCCCAGCAGGCTCCGCTCCAGTGGGGCCGGCTGTCCAAGCAGCCGCACAGGCTCAGCAAGTGGCGCAAGAGCAACAGGCACTGGTCAAAGAGCTGCAGCGCCTACATACAGGTGCCTATCCCTTCTCAACCCAGGCCTCAAACAAAGCAAATTCAACCAGGCTACAAACCATGTCCCGAAGGCGCGCACTTCGCTGACAGGAATCTGCCCAAGGGACTTCGGCCAGTGCACTGTAGCGAGTTCGTGTCCATGAAATGTTTGTACTCACAGCTCGATATGCCTGCGCTTGCTGCTCTCGTTTGGTGGGTTTGATCTTAATTTTCGCTGAACGCGTCAAGCACCGCCAATCGCCGTGATGATTGTGCTGCAGGGTTCACGTCAGGGCAGCCTGGCTACAAGTTTTCCAAGCTGCTACTGTACGTGGTGGACCCGAACGCGATGCGGCAGCGGCCCCCGGACGTGAGCGAGGCAGATCTGGCAGCACGCCCTACGCAAAGCAGGGGGGCCAACAATGCCGATGGCCTCTGGCCGGTTGCCCTGCAAGGCTTCTCGCAGCTCAAGGCGCACAAGGCATCGCAGGACGCCGCCGTTGATGAGAACCGCGGCTACCTCAGCGAGCTACGCGCAACTACTCAGAAAATCTGCGCTGAGCAGCAGCAGGAGCTCCGGCAGCGCGCCCACCGCATCCTCTGCGTTCACGCCGCCCTTGCCCACCGTCTACTGCAGGTCCGCTTACACCCGCCATGATGACGGTGTTGATGATGTACCGTTGTGAAGCACCAGGGGTTGTGATCACTGACGGTGACACTGTGAGAGTAGACACGAGGCCTTATTGTCTATCGCTGGAGGACTTGGCACTCAATGCCGCTTCCGAGATCACCTTGTCATCCGCATCGCATTGTGGCATTCGATACCGCCTGGCTTTGCGTCAACTGCCCACACGCAGAGATGCTACGCTCTCCAATCTTGTGCAAAGCACGTAGACAGGAGCAAGGCAACTGCGGCATGCGCCACGTTTGCTTGTCGCCAAATGCCAGATGAAGATCAATGTGAAGTGCATGCCAATGCGGAGCAGCGAGTTGAGAATGCGTGCTGCTCTTTACTTCTAAAAACGCTTGACGCACATGCCAGGGGTCTGCAGTGGCGATTTCATCCCAACTCTTGGCGTGCTGTGACTGCAGGTGCTTCGTTATGTGGATGCCTTGGAAGCTCACTACAGCAATGCCTTCACACCCAGTCACTCAGAGCCACAATGGCCCTCCTGTCAGAGCAGCTGGATCGCATCGCAGCTGAGCTCGCTCCCAACCACATCAAGGGCCTAAAGCACCGCGCTGATGCCGTCATCGCAGCTGTGGAGTTTCAGGTGCGTATGCTATTTGCTGCCGTATCATTGTTCAGGACGTCTGCTATCAGCAGATTGTTCAGCATCAGTCCTACCCTCGTCATCTCCCGACTCATAATCGTGACCCAAACCCACAAACTGCTGCTTTCACTTGTAGACGCACTTTTAACAAGTGCCAGCTGTTCTGTTTCGGCTGCATTTCTATGCTGTACTTGCTCACTGAATTTCACTCATCCTCTGCTACTGAAGGTCGCAAATTTCGCGCTGACCCCTAATTTCCACTTCTCCTGAAGAAGACTGCCCCCTTCTTTAGCCTGTGCCGCAACTGATGCGCTGTTTTTAGTTGCATCAGGGCATCTTGGGTTCACCGTCGTTCTTATGATGTAAGGAAGTGTGGAGGGCGGTGATAGGCGTTGACATGCATATAGACTCACTCGCCAATCGGTGTGTTTTCTCTAGGGGTTTTCTGCTTTCTGGCATTTCAAGGCGTGACAAGGCGGTGCACTCAGTCTCGGTACTGCTGGATGATCATGACAGGCAGCGATGATCATCTCATGAAGCGATGATAACAGCAGACAGGTTTAAAAGCTATTTCTTTCTTGTTGTCCATGTTCATCGCCAACTCCCTGATTTGCTGCAACCACAGCAGGCACTGAAGCTCTATGTGTCAGCTTGCAGGGGAACGTTGGGCCAGCATGTCAGTAGCATCTGAGTGGATCGACTCGCAAAGTTTGCGCAATGCGTCCACCCTTGTTTCAGAACACACTGCAGGGCTGCAGCAGCTGCAAAAGCACTTGCGCAAAATGTTACGAGACATGGCCATCCTCACAGCCCCAGACAACGACTCCGATATCATGGTCCAGACAGCTTGACCCCGTGATTATTGCATGCATACTCGGTAGTTGGTGTAGTTGTGTCATGAAAGGAAAGGAATCGGTTTGATTGATTCCCCATCAGGGAGCAACCTTTGTGACCATGCTGTGGAGCAAAAAGCCAATGTTTTTTCTTGCGGAAGACGTCATGTCCTTGCTGGGGCAAGCAACCATGCATGCACCGTTGCAACTTCCATCTGACAGGCCCATGTACATTGCTCTACACTGGGCATTGTAACTGATAGTAGACGTTGCCAAGGAGATTGCCAATTTCCACACCACGGCCTGGTCACATGAGAGGGCACTCAGGCACAATGCAAAGAAGACCGTTGTTTGCAGTCTGCCGGCACTAGCGAAGTACTTGTCAGTTCCTGAACCCTGCACATCGCTTGTTGATGGTGGTCGTGCGACATTGTGGAGGGCCATCTTAAAAAAAATCGAGGGTCCAAACAAGACTTTAGTCCTTGATGCCGTTCGGGGCGGCCAAACCGTCACAGTTGGGGCGATAGCATGTGCAGGAGGCGCGGTTTGCTCATCAAGCGCAAATGCTTCACCAAGCGGTACCTGCAAAGTGCACTCGTGCCGCCTTCAAGTTTGCTTTGAGGTGCTGCACGCATCCTGAACAACATCAACAGAAAGAGACTGCCGTCAGAACCATACATTCCAGCACATTTTTATTTTTGGGGAAAAGGCTGATCCTGGCACTTGTCGATGGTGTACACATGTTGCCGAAGGTCACGACAATTTGGTGTTTGGAAAGAGCGCACTGCTCGGAGATCTCCATGAGAGCTTGCAACGAGAAGCAAGCTTCACACTTTCTGCGCTGTATCCAGGCGGCTTGCATTGCGCATCATCTGTGTGAAGTTGACGAGCTGCATTCTATACCACGACGTCACTGAAGTTCACCAAACAAATCTGTTGTCACCAAACAACATAAGAAACAGAACCACTCCCAACGGCGTCATTTCACACTGGCCGACCCAGTAAACACAGCATACCCACATCCCGGAATGAATGGTGCAATGGTTCAAGGACACATCCAATCAAGGGCTGACTTTGACGCAAGCTTTGCATATGAGTTGCAAATGTGTTCACAACGTATGCATGAATGAACTAGAGGATCACATACGCCTGTGAAGTCAGAGCGAATGAGACATCGCACATTCATTTTAGGAGGTGTATCTGGATGATGATACGTATGCATAAACGTCAGATTTGTTAGGCCTTTTGATGCTTTGTGCAGCGAGATGCATCGTTAGGGAGGTGGCGAGTGCCCCTTTTCATGACATAAGCATGCGTTTGAAGCTGGAACACCGTAAGACGGTTCCAGATACGAACACTGCCAAAAAGTTAGCCCACAGGTCTCACAGGGCAACATGGATGATTGATGTACATGGGAACGCCAGGCCAGTATATCAGAAAGAAGTGAAGCTGTGCCTGAAAGTTGTCAAACTTGCGCCTTGGCAACTCGTTGTCAAATGTCACCATGTCATCCCATGGGCCATCGCCTACCCCCACCATGACAATGGACAGTGGAAAGTGGCTCGCTCTTGCGATGGCATCGACGGTGTCGCGCATGCACTCAGGCGACACCTGCATGTGCAACCGCCGGCAGCCAAGGTGCCACATCTGCGACTTGCTTTGAGATGAGTGCCGGTCAAGTTGAAAGTGCCACACAATCCTCTGCCCAGCGCAGAGAATTTGCTAGCAGTGACAAAGCGATGTCCACCTAAGAATTGTGCATTAGAAACTTGAAAACAAGGGCACAAGGGCAATATCAAACTAACGTCACTATGTGACTGAAGTCGCAGAGGATTTACTGCACCCCAAAGAACAATGCAATGCAGCCAAAGCCCTCGATGGTGTGACTCGGACGTGAGCATGTGCAAAACATGTGGATGATTAAAGAGGCTGGTGGTGAGCTGCTGCCATGCTTCGAGTCGCTGTGAGAAAGCAAACCTGGCAGTCTGCAACAACAATCACAGCTATGTGGAACAAGAAGCCCGACTGAACGACAACGTCAACGGCTTTGTCAATGGCAGGCGCAAAGCTGGTGCCGCCAGAAAGGCACACAGACGACGCGATTCTTGAGTATGCCTCCAATAGGTTCCAGAGCCCGTGCACAGGTGTGTCATTGGGCAGGAAACTGAAGCGGCCAGTGTGTCGCGACTGGGCATCTCCAAATCCGTAAGCCGGGACGATCTGATCGTCGTCAAAAGCCGCGAGGGTTTTGCATATGATGCTGATCACCTGCTGGTATGGGTTGGGAAGCCTGCGGTAAGAGCGTGTAAACATCGGCCTGCAGCACAGCAAGCCTTTGCAAGGGCTCCGCTACACAAGGAGCAATGGACCGCAAAGCAGACGCAGTGCTTTGCCAGAATGGTTTTCGACCACCATTTCTGTCCTGAAATAACCGTTCATGTTCGGGCATCTGGACATGCAAAACGACAGGGTCTGGCGAAACACTGGGTAGACGGTGCCTTCCTTTGACACAGCGTAATGGGCAATGCACTCAATGAATCAAGGTCTTCCTTCACAGGCATCCCCCATGTGGCAAATTCAGCCCTGATCCACGTGAACAATGGCATGTATCAGAACCAGGAACCAGAGGATGCAACGCTTTCTTCATTTGCATCCTCGCCCTTATGAACTGCGCTGGTGCGATGGTATCTCATGACGCATCTGAGGCATTCAGTGCCATGCATTTGCCAGGCACTCGGAATAGCCAGTGCAATGTGTCACCACTGTGAGATGACAGGAAATGCATTCCTCGCAACTGCACTGCCATAACTTGCAAACGGGTTGGGCTGTGTTAGATAATTGGGAGGTAGGCGAACCATGACATCCCAAAACGAGCTAACAAACTGAGTCAAGGGGCTGCACATGAACATGCGCTAACGTCCATTTAAGGCCGGTAACTAGCCGATAACTTGAGGTAAAGCTGAGGAGGTGGAGGCTGCGTTGGGACGTGCCTCGGAAACTTGATGTCCCTGCCATTCGTTGCGTTGGTAAAGTCAATGAAGAGGATGAGGTCGGAGCTCTCAAGGCCCTGTGCCCTCAGAGCCCCATGGACCTGGGGCAGACTTTCGTACGAGTCTTTGATAGTGCAGAAGGTAGAGTGGCCACTGTTGGAAACCTTCCTGCAGCCTCGTTAGAGTCACTTGGCAAGCGACGCTTCGTCAGACCGTTTGATTTGAGGGTCCAGATGCCCATAACTGCATGTTCTGGGGACACAAATGGGGGTCGAAACCCAACCTGGCAAGGCACCTGGCTTTCCGTACAATGAGCGCCCCGGCAGCGATAAGCACCCACACTTGCATTCGTCTTGCAAGGTTGAATTCGATGCCAAACAAATCAAGAATTCAATCAATGAATCGATAGTAACGTATCCAGAAAAAATTCTGGATAAGTTCGAAAAAGCACGCACGTTCTCTTTTTAAGGCAATACGGACGTTGCTTCGGAAATTGCCGCATCTGACGCGGGAAACGCGTCAGAGGCGCGTTACGGTTTCGACCTGATATAGCTGAAGGCAGCGAGTAACGTCACGCACAAGTGCACGTAGTGCCAAGATACATTGACGTGCGCCCTTACGTAGCAGGCAGCAAACAGGACACCGGGCATTCAGGTTAAAATGAGATTCTAGGCATGCCATGGATGCGAGGTCAGCCCGGTCCGACAGGCTGTCATACGCTTACGCAAATTGCTGATTCCATCGTCAAAGCGTTACAGCCCGCGTCGATGCGGATCATGATCATGGCCACGATCGGTGCAGAATGCATGTCCATCCATGGGCCTCAACAAGGCTAGCAATAACCATCAACAGTCAAGGGTGCCTTGCTTAGTATGTTACACTTCTGTCGATCGCGTTAAACCTGAATTCTCGCAAAACTGCGAGCAGGTGTGCAAGGCAGCAAGAAACATGTCGACAGAGAAGGGGAGTCACATTCAACGCAGCAATACATGTGTGGGATTGCCTGGCGCTACTCACAGAAGCGCTCTATGGAGTGAACATATCAGATGCGCCAGCCAAGTCGACGATGGGCAGGTCGCTTGCAACTGACAATTGCATAAAAGACAACATGGAAGGTTGAGGGAGTGAATATTTCCCGCAAACCTCAACAATGCAGGTAGACAACCAACAGATACTTGCCAAGTTGTGCACCAATGGCTGGGTGCATCATGCAGAAGTGCAGGCGGGGCAGAAAGCACGAGTCACATTCGCATGATCGCCATGTGATCTGCGCCCGCTCTATTATAGGTTATTGCCTATTGTTGGCAGCCCTTGCAGAGGGGTGCACCGGGGTTGGAGGCTGGAATACTTTAATAGGCGGTGGCCTTTGGGACGGGGGCGCTGGGATTGAAGCCAACTTGAGCTCTCTAGCCGATTTGAACCTGCAACCAACAAGATGAGATGACGTCGGGAAGCCGTTTTAAGCCATTCTGTTCATTGGCTTTGCCCATGTAACCAACGTAGGTGTCCAAAGAAGGCCTGGGAACAGAATATGGCGGGGCATTACACGAGGCGATTACAGGAGAGCATGTCGTTTCCGGTTGAGGCCCAGTTCCCGTTGCTGGTATAGGGAATGGCTGGTGCATAGACGTAAGCCTTGCGGTGTGCCGGCGGATCGTAAATCCTTACAGGGGTGGGGGCAATCCGGGGTAACTTGGATGTTGTGACTGGCGTGCGATTGAACTTGATGAAAGTGTACCTGCAACGGCATGTTTCTCAGGGAACCCCTGCGTCAAAGCGAACGCAATTCTCTAGAGCGATGCGATCGCTTCTGGGACCAGCGCGGTTTGTTTCGCCATCAACTGCCGCCAATCAATCCTCGCCCACCTACATCTACTGTAACCCATGGTGCAGTCTGCTTGAGCCAGCGACTTGACAGCCGGAGCAGTCCTCAAGGCACCACAGCACAGAAAAATGGGCACTGAAGAATTGAAAACAACTGTTGTGTTTTGTCGTGCAAGATGTGGAAGATGTCCTAAACAAGAAGAAGGAACGCACTGAGCAGGCACCTCCATGAGCGCGTTGGTTGCAAAGTACGCCTCACACTTCTCGGCGGAGAAGCCACACTTGCTGGCGCGCATCATCATCTCCGTGAAGTTGACAAACTACAGCGGCAGACCCCTGTTCTCAGCAAACGCACACACACTGAAAAAGCCCTCAATGAACACCCCAGGAACAAGCCAGAGCATTTGCATACGCTACCCAGAAATGGGGCTGCCTGATTGCGGCACACAAAGCATCAGGCGTTTCGTGCATTTCACTCAATGCATAGAAAAAGGGGGGATGCACCAAGCTCCTCCTGCTTTTTCCCATCACCAGCATGCTGAGTGCGCAAACCACTGAGAGTATAAATAAAAAGCGGGATGCGGACGAGATGATGCGTGTGTTGGCGTGTGGAGGCGACTTGACGGTGACTCAAGCCAACCAGGAGCAACGTACCTGGAAGTTGTCAAACCTCCTGACAGGGAGGTTGTCATCGAAGTTTTGCATGTCTTCCCAAGGGCCGTCACCAACACCCACCATGATGATGGACAACGGGTAATAACTCGCCCGCACGATCGCGTCTACCGTGTCCTTCATGCACTCTGGGCTGACCTGCAAGCATCAAAACAGCGATAAGATGGCGAGGAATATCAAGGAAACGTTCTTCCCAAAGGGATCTGTGGATGTAGACCAGCATGAATATTAGGCATCCTGCCTTATCGCTGCAGTTTGGGGCCCGGGGGTTTGGAGCCCTTGCATCCATCAAGCCATTCGGCAGATCGCACGCAAGCGTGGTAGCGCTTGAGTAGCGTGTGTGTCCCGCACACACTGCATGGCATGTTGCGCACCTGTCCATCAGCAATTATGACGGCGATGTGGTACCGGTAGCCTGACTTGATCACGATGTCGATGGCCTTGTTTATCGCCGGCGCAAAGCTGGTTCCACCGGACAGGCTGACGTTTCCAGCGATCTCATCGTATGCCTTCAGAATGTTGTGGAACTCGTGCACAGGCCTCTCATTCGGTAAGAAGCTGAACAGGCCCGTGGCCCGCGTCTGGGCGTCACCGAAACCAAACGAGGGGATTATACGGTCGTCGTCGAACGCGGCCAGTGTGCGACAAGTGATGGTGATCACTTGCTGGTAAGGGTTGGGCACGCCTGCGTTCAATGCGTGCAGAGAACGCCCTGCACACCAATAAAGCTGGGCGTGAAGGCGCCATCACCTCCGTGATATTTCTGATAAACTTGTCGAGGTCCGCGCGAGCACTGCGGCGTGCTGTGCTCGTTAGCAATTGCACAGCACACAGTGATCTGAAAATGGAATAACAAGGCACAAGTGGAGAGAACTTGACACCCACTCGTCGCTGTCGGTTGACGCATGGACGGAGCCATACAAACACTTCGCTTCAGCGTCGCACCATCTATGGAAAGCTAGCCATGATAATTGATTCCCCAAACACCTTTCCCAACCAACGCAACAGGTGCAAATGTCCATAGCGGAACGTTTGGGATTGGTAACTTGCCACGAAGGTGCATCGGTGAGCGAGATACTTGCGTTACCCGCACCAAAACAATGGCACTGGCACGCATGACATAACTGTAACCACAAAAGGAAGGTAGACCAGATGCATGTGACAAGCAATCGGTGAACCAGCTCATCGTGACGCAGTATCAACGGCAGACTTCCACAGCCACGGTTATCGCAAACAGGCGCCTTCGGAGAGGCAAATAATCAACAACACATTGTATGTGTATTTTGAGTGACCAACGAAGCACACACGCACTTGGGCTCCCCTAACGCAGGGAGAAACAGGACTACTGCATAGGGGTGCCACTTGCCGAGCAGTAGGGCACACCTCCGAAGCTGGAAGCGCCACTCCACTCATTACTCTTGGTGAAGTCGACGAATATCATCAGATCGCTACTCTCGAGGCCTGATTTCCGCAACGCATCTTGTACCTCTTCAATGCTCTCGTAGATATCCGGGTTCTTACGGAACGTCTTCGAACGCGCAGTTGACGTTTTGTTACCCATTCCAATAAAATGAAGGCCGCTAAACGTGGCAAAGTGCGGCAAACCTTCGAACTGGCAGGAGCGTTGACGATAAACTTCTGCTGCAAGTAGGCAACAGAAATGAAATTTACGAAATGTATTGTTGGCCCAACTATTAGCAATGTAACAGTCGTTTTGTCTATGCACACAGGGCAATATATCAAGTCGTCGACGCGTGACTTTGCTGACTGATCCAACAACGCAGGTATTAGGCACCTGCCGAGAACCCGCTTATGCCTATCCGGGTCGACTCATCCAAGAACGTTTATGACACTGACAGTGTCACTGTCTACCTTGCAGGCAATGTAGTCATAAACTTCTTACTTATATGGCTATCAATTCTGTAGCGTGTCTCTGCATCCATGGAGGCCAGCTGGTGTTCTACATTCTGACATGAAAAATGGTATGACGTTGCCGCATTACTGGAATTGATCGTGTCAATTTGCCACAGAGACAAGCGCGGTGCATGTTTGCATGTTACACAACAACTACTATGCAAAAAACTACTGCTGCGTATGCTTGCTATGTTAATGCCGGACATTTACCCTTGTAGTTGCACAAATGCTCATAGGGTACTGATCGTCCTTCGACGTATGGTGGCAAGTACTTGGAACGATCCCACAAATAACTAAATCAGTTATATCTCCGTGGGTTTCATAGATTCAGCTGGCCTGTTTTTCGCTCGCGTCGTATGCACGAGTGCTCGGTAAGGCATTTCCAACACCACGTGCGCGGTGTGCATGACACAGTACAGGCAAATGTGCCATCCGCAACCGCAACTGCAAGCAGGCCGCAGTTA
>NW_028323507.1:0-44237 GCF_984573655.1 Nuphar pumila | reverse complement strand
ACAATGGAAAATGCAGTACTTGGCTTACATCGCGCATGAACACAGGCCATCCATACAGCAGGTGTGATTGAAGCATCATCTTCATCATAGTTGGCACAGCCAATTGTGCAGAGGCATTGCTGTCGGCGATGTGACTCATACGGCAGACAAGAATCTTCGTCTTGCATTCAGGTGGTGTGAAGCCTTGGATCCGAGTTTCGTGGGGTTGTAATAGGCAGGCCCGGGAGGCAGATCCCTGAATGCCTTCTCGTCCAGCAATGCCGATTTGCTGGCCTGCACAGCCACGCCCATGTCAGCCTGCAGCACTCTATTGTAGAACTGCAATAACGCAAAGCTCTCCTTCCACCTCAAGTGTTGCGACTAGGGGAAATCGAGGTGTCATATCGAAGCCTTGGTACGGGCACATCAGCCGACCTTGTCACTTTTGTGTTTCAGAGGTGTAACCAGGGTGCTACGATTAGGTCCAAGCTTATTGGGCAGCCGTGGGCATACACTCCGGCACAGAACGTGTTGGGGAACAATGGCTAGGCGAAGCCAAGCAGCGGGCCCCACACATGGCAGCATGTTAGGTTTAGCATGCACGAAGGAACAGGCTATCACACGACAGTGTCTGGCAGGAGAGCGCAACAAAGTTACTGACAAGCTGGACGCAATGGCCTCCCGTCCCCTAAAAGAAGGAGACACACGGTGCGGACTGTTGAGACTGCTCCCTGTCAAATAGCCCAGAGATAGGCTCTAGCGACTGAAGGGTGATACCTGTAATCCTATAGTCCCCTCATGCTCGAGTACATATGCACAGTGTACTGTTCTCTGAAGGTCTCTTGATCAAACGCACACATAACTTCTCAACGCCTCAAAGCTGCACATGATGCCTTCACGTATGGCAAACAACAAAGGACACACCGTACTGACGAAGCTGGACGCAATGCCCTCCCGATCGCCAAATGCTCCGGCAGGAGGCACGTAAGAACCGGGTCCGGGGCAGTTGTACGTACCAGAGCGGGGCTTGACAGGCCGCCCAAACCTATCTGTGAGCCCAACAGCAAACGCCGCTGTCAATTTGCCAGGATGGTTCACAATTTTTCGGTGTATCGACCCCACTTCTTGCATGTTGTATGCCCCCGGGCCCGGCCCTCCACCTTTCTGGGGTGCTGTATGCTCGTTGAAGATGACAGCCGGCAAGCCCTCGTCGCCCTTGGCATCCAGGTCCCGCTTCGAGTGGTTCTTGAACTGCGAGAACTCTGTTTCCCGCACTGACCAGTCCTGAAAATTGTCATACTTCCTCAGGTACGCATGATCGCACACACCAGAGGAACCTGCTGTGGTTTGGCATTCCAAGTCTTGGACCACGAAGCAAACTCTGCTGAGGCTATGCTGGGCCATAACGGTCGATTGAGTAATCATGTTTTCGATGATAATGATGACGTATCTTTCAATGATATATCCTTTTACAACACTACCGCATCCACATGGACATCGGCAACTCCAAGAACTGCTTGGGAATTCTCGTGACATACAACATTGGTGACAATTTGCATTATGTATCTGACGTAACTTACCACCAGCAACCCATTGCATTCACCATGTTAACCATTGGGTGACTGCACTGCTGCGCCAGGCACAGTTCTGACTGAGATACACTCAAATGGAAAGAGATGAGCCACTGCTCACGATAAATCGCTGCTGACAAAGTCCCAGCAGTATGCGCTCAATATGCGTCGCGTAAAGCACCCCAAGCACTCTATCTCCATTTTGGACAGGCACGGCATCAGGCCATTCCCCAAGAGATGGAGGCGTGCTGACAAGTCCAATGTCCTGATGCAACAAGATGCTGCCAGACCGAATGTCATGTGGTGAAAAGTAGTCCAAAGGAATAGCAATTTGCCAGACCGTGTCATTTGCAGGTCTAGATGCACCAAAACTTCAAAAATTTCGGGTGGCACATGGGGATCGAAACCCAATCTGGCAAAGCACTGCCGCCGTTGATTCCACACCTTTGCGAGGTCGTATCGACCTGCCCCTGGCGCGTCCTTGTTACCTGCAAGAACCAACTGGCGCGGGATGGCTTTGAAAGCGGACGCCTGGCCGGTATGCGGAGTGTCCACCCACTTGACGCGAGTGCCGGTGTGATGAGTCAGCATATGCTCGTACGACCCTGGACCTGGCTGGGCGCCTTCTGAGTCATGGTTCCGCTCAATGTGGCCGTGCGCACGATGAAAATTTGCAGTGGTGTCTGCTTTGTTGAAGCTGGAGGTTGTTTTTTCGGCACTACTGCGATGTTGGTACTCCCCCGGTCCTGGTCCAGTCCACTGCAGCTTGGCGTGGCGCCAGCGTTTGTCAGCGGATGTCAGCGTTCCGTAGCCTTTCTTGCTGATTGAGTCGCTCTCTCTGATGAGCGTGACTGGCTTGAAGTACGCTCCAGGCCCTGGCAGCTCGTGCGGCTTCTCGGCAAAGCGTGGCTTTTGCGAACCAAACCCCCGAGACTCCAAACTGCACGTGAATCGACGCTGACGGTCTGCCATGTGCTTGCCAGCAGCAAACATGATCAGTTGATGAAATGAGTTGTAGCGCTGCGAGGGCTTTTCCCTCCCTCCTCACGTGTGATCTAGTGAAGGATCCAAGAAGGGAAGGCAGGAAAGGGAAAATGAAACTCCACGCTTGCCTGTCACATACTGGTTTCTCACAGAAGTCACACCTGTGAAAGACACCAGTACGTCCAAACATTGCTGCAAGGCTTCTCTTACCAGCAAAGTGTCTGTGACTGGCAGATGTTCAATGAGAACCATTTGCCACACTGTGCATACTGCATACCCATTCATGGGGTCAACACTGCAGTTGCCCTTTTTCACACTGCCGCGATGACGACAAACAGGTATTCAGTCACCAGTTGATACACACCATTTGTCTCGTATAGATGGAGATCCATATGAGCTAAAATCACTCCAGTAACAGTTGGATTTTGTATAAGTTACAAGCAATCGCTATGGTACGGTCGATGCCACAGACTGTTGAGATGTGCCATGATGATGATGTATCTTTTTACAACACTACCGCATCCACATGGACATTTGGCAACTGGCCATGTCAAGATTAAGTGTTTGGAGGAAGCACCTGCCAGGCATCTCTATAGCAGTTATTCGAAGACTAATGATTGAATCAACCAGCCGTGAGATCTCTGTGCACAAGCACAATCAAAGCTCACCCTGATGTGTATTCGTAGCAAGGCGTCTACACTTCAAGAAGAGATGCATGCACGAGGCCACAAGCATGTCTGATGGGAGCTTTGCCATCAGCATTAAGGCTGGATATGAGGCCACCGTATAGTTGAAAAAATAAACACACTCACGACTGAAAGACCATCCCTTACGAACTCAACCGCAAAGACCTCATTCACACCATGGAACCGATGGGACAAGCAATCCACGGCACCAAAGTCAAATGCTAGAAGCATAAGCAAGCGATGCCATTGAAACACATGCTTTATATCTGTCTCATAATATGACGTCTCTTTCGAGACTTTGTTGTCTGGATCGTTTGTAGCATCTGGTTCCTCATATCCTATGCCTTTCAAGAACAGCTCGTCACCACGCACTTTGACTTGCCTGACTGCTCTGAGTTGATGCAAAATGTATTACAGGCATCTGGCATTCAATCTCCAGGCGTGATGGATCACAGAACTCGGTCACGTACTGGTGTGGTTGTGTAACTGTCTCATATTTGGTAGGAATGGATGAAAAGGGTACTGAACCAGGTGCTGCCTTCACCGGTCTACCGAGCCTGACCCTGCCCCCTTTGCGTTGACCAACAGATCTAAGATTTCCCATCTCATCCACTTGTTCCTCCATGGCGTCAGGGCCGTTGGGGGCATGTAAGCTGAGAAACTGTTCGCTGCTGCAATGTCAGACCCAGGAAGTGTAACGCGATGGGCTACGTGTGGACGAATCCAAGATCGAAAGTATCGTTCTACTGAAAGGTATCATCAAATATCATCGCATTTCCTTCATGCTGGTGCGCGCACAGAATGACACCGCACGGCTGTGGCTGGCAATTGGACAGAACCTTAGAGCAGCGGTCAGCATATGGAGGCCTGTGAAATTTCAAGCGCCAAAGCTTTCGAAATAATGTGAAGCGTTGTGTTCCTGTCGGCCATTATCGGGGAGTGGCACCTGGCAACATCATGGGCTATCCCGGGATATCTAACAAACTGTCGCTAGGTCCTTTGGAGTTGGAACAACGTTCTGAGCGCGTTGCCTATCCAGCACAGCCAGATAGAAATACCCGAAATACTCGCACGGCCAACTGCTTGCGACCAGACATGTCAGAAAATAACAATCAGGTCGCGCACTTTCCGTCTGTATAGTGCATCGGCGATGTCACTAACTTTGCCTGTGGTGGTTGTCACCAAGCGTTGTGAGTGCCGCTCCCTGGCTACAATGAGAGCAATCGCGCCCGAACGCTTGCAAATGCAGTTCATATCTCTCAAGACATACCATTCGCGTGGTGGGCTGGTACCAGCGAGTCAGTGCCATGCGAACCCTGACGCCGGCAGTTACCATATGCAGCCCAGATTTTCGTCTCTCGGAATGTCGGTAGTCCTCAAAAACCTCAAATTCTCCAAATAGACTACTTCATTTTGTTTACGACACGGTATACGACCACCACAGCAGCCAAGGTGGTACTCACTCCTCAACTGGAAGTAAACAGCACCCATAACATGGCAGCGGGTACAGGAAGAGTCACAGCTCCACATTGGTAAGGCATACAAACTAATTAGCACATGCACTTGAAGACAGGCACGGGGAACACCCAACAAAGTGTGTACAAATCATCACAAGCTGCATGGCCCACACAAGGCAACACCATGCTCATGAGGTCCATGGACCAGTAATTTTGCGACGCGGCGTCAACTTTCGCTCAGTGCGCGGGCGCTTGGGGATCCTGTAAGCAATGGTGGGCGGCTCGCGGCTGCCCGGCTGAGCTTGCGGCAATGGTGCTGGTGGCAACGCTTGTGCAGGCAAGTGCTGAGCAGTGTCGCCACAGAGTTGGCGGTTCTGATGAGCGGCAGCCAAGCGCTGAAAGGTGGTAACCCAAACAGGTAACTTTGCAATTGCAGCTTGTTTCTGAGAAGCTGCTGGCTTGGGCACTGAGTTGCCGGTCAGCACTCGAGATGCCGCAAGGGTTGCAGCATGATTTACACGCCCAGCAATACCCCGTGGTGGTCTTGCAGCCTCAGCTCGCGCGAGCTTGGTGGTCTTTGTAAAGTTACGGACAACCTCATCCTGCTCTGCCGTATCCGTGTTTCGCCGCCCCTTCTCAGTGCAAAACTTGTGCCGTTTGACACTGAGCGGTCCTGCTGGGCGCTCAAACGGGCGGACTCCTGCAGCAGCGTTTGGGACACCAGGAGCGCTGTCCAGGGGCGCACAGGCAGCTGGCGAGGGCGTGACTGCGGTGGCAGTGCTGGTAGCGGTGGCAGCAATGGCAACGGTGGCAGCGGTGGCATGGTGGCAGTGCGGTGCACTGCATGAACATCCAGCATGTGTTGCACTTGGGATACCAGGGCTTCCGCCTTGGCAGCACAGATGTGTCGCAACTCGTGCAGCACTGATGGGCTCCTCAAGCGATCCAGTAGTCCACTGATTGCACTCTTGATTGGAGTAGCACCTTTTCTCAAGAGCTTGGTGCCTGGCGTCAAGGGTGGCGCACGTGCTGTTGGCTGTGGGGGGCCTCTCACAGGTGATGATGGCGGGGTGCAGTCTGCTGCCACAATCTCCTCTAGCTCATGTGTCGATCCCCTTCCGGACGAGCTGGCACAACCCGCTGCCTGCACGCCTGCATCTGCTTGCCCATCCATAGTTGGCGCAATTGAGGATGTGCTGACACCGAATGTCTTGTTGAGCTGTGCAATGAGCGGCTCGATGGATTCCGAGGAGCACCCTCCGTGGCGCTCAAAGTCCGCACCCAAAAGATTGGAGCATGCACGGTTGAAGGCATCCCAGTGAGTCTTCTTGTCAGCATCGGACTTGGCATATGCCACCCACAAGGCCAGCAGCTGGTGTTTGCAGAAACGCCCATCCACCGCGTAGAAGCAATCGCAGCAAGCATACACAGTCTTGAAGGAGACCAGCTTGTAGATCTTGCTTTCACGGGTGAACGTGGCATCATCCCCTGAGAGAGAGATGCATCCTGCTTCCATGTCCTTGGCGCTGCCTTGATTGCCTTCTCAGCCTTTGCATTGTAGTCAAAGCCTGCATGGTTCTTGCATGCAGATCAGCAAAGTTTGTCTGTGTTGGTTGGTACACAAGGAAGTACTATCAAGGCTGGCATGGATGTGCCATTGGCGGTTGTGCCTGCATCAACCACCCAGTCTACATAATACGCCAAACAAACAGTGGACACACACCTCACAAATATGATTCCTGGGGCTGTCGAAAGACGATGTGCCATCTCACCCAGTCCAACCACATGTCAACAGTTGAACATGATGGCAGGATAGCCAACGTTGCAAACCAATGACCAGCTTGCAAAGGTAATATATCTGGGAGAAGTTCTCACACCACATACCTGCCCAAGCCAGCAACTCCCGATGCCCAATGTGATCGTCAATCAGCGTGATCAACATGTGCACTGTCCAGTCTATTCGCCGCAGGTGGACGGAAGGACAACCAGCGAGGCGGCGCTTTAGCTTGCAGTGCCAGCCTTCACTGAGCCCGGTCGTCCTCTGGTCCAGACATCTGTAGAACTTGCGCACGCCCAACGCCCACATATCTGCAACTACCAGCTGGTCAAGAAACAGCATATACTTGCATGGGCATTGAAATGGGCGAGTCCACCACAGCAGCTCTCGCGCCACAACGGGAGCAGCATTCCCCACCACATGTAGAAACATGAACACTGTTTTGGAAAGATGACATATTCTGACCCTAGCGCAAGGCACAGCCGGTCAACACAATGTGCCCGTGCATTGGCACACTATTGTGAAGATTCAGCCCTTCGACACAACGCATTGCCTGCACACCTCCTTGTTGACACGCAACGCGTTTCATGTATCAGAGTTCAACATCCATGTACATGTGTCTCTTCAAGGAAACTTCAGACATCTAGACATGCATGCTCATCGTGCCGTACCGATGTTGTCCCCCCAGGTCTTCTCGAAGTACTTCACAATAGCACTCTCATGCTGCCAGTTGTCCAGAAAGGCTGCGAAGGCGTCCCGTACAGCTTTCCGAATCCCCTCAAGTGTGCTGGTACCTGGGTGTTTCATCACGTTGTGGATGCCCCTGAAGACTCTCTTAATCTTGGCTTTGTGTAGCCTCTTCTTCAGCCGCTTGAGCCTGGCTGCGTGACTGTTGCGTGAGCTTGGCTTTGGCTTGGCCTCTTCCCCCTCTGACGAGTCTTCAGGTTGTTCCTCAGTCTCGTCATCAGCCCCAGATTCTTCATCAGCCCCACCCTCTTCATCAACCCCACTCTCCACATCAGAGTCACCCTCCTCATCAGAGCCGTCCTTGGGTTAGCCCTTTGGCCACTTGGGCGCGGTAGGCTCCTTGTCTCTGGTGAGGTGCCGGCAAATGCCCTTGTACCATGCCGTGACAACATGATAGGTGCACAGGTGAATGAATAGGCAGGTCAGCTCCAAAGACCTCCCTGCACGAAAGATGAACACAGATAAGTCACAACAATCATAGCAACATGCGATAAGTCGCAACAACTATAACACATGCTGCATGTGAAATGCCAGACTGCAGTTCCAAGGCTTGGAGTGCACACCTCCATGCCTTCTGTTCGGCCTTGTCATCATCCACGAGAACAATGGAAGGTCTCCACTCAGGAACAAGCTTCTCCATGAGCTGCGTGATGACGGTTCGGAACGTGTCAGCAGTCTCTCGCTTCATGATCGCAACGCACACAGGCACGCTTCGACCCTGGCCATTGAGGAGTCAGGGTGCACACAGCATAGCCGTACTTGTTCAAGCCGAATGTGCATAGACACTGGCCGGTTGTGACCAAACTTGGCGGCCCATTTCAGCATGCTGTCGCTGGCGATGATGATGAGTGGGTCCTCAGTGAAAACATCCACGAACAGCAGCTTGCGTTCTATCTCCGGCAATGCCTGCTCCTCATCCCACTGCACACCTTCTTGGACTCAAATACAGCATGGGCAGCGCAAAGCACACTCTGTGGTTCAAATACAGCACGGGTAATGCAAGTACACCATGTAAGTACATGGTATACCAAAAACCACAGAAAATGACATTCCTCCTTCTTGTAGCCTCCACCATCTCTGGAAGCAAGAGACAAACCATTCACGGCATCCTTCACCTATGCATCAAAACTTTGAAACCCACATGCTCTTTAAGTTATACGCGCATGTGCTCTGATGAAGCCAGTGGAGAAAAGGGCGCACCAGCATTTTGATGGGCTCGGCATCATTGTTGCTGCGGCGGTAAGTCCCCTTTTGCACCTCGAGCATGATGTTCTTTATGTCATGCCGGTTCAAGCAAAAGTCACGCGCTAGGAGGGAGTTGAGTAACTTGCAGTCAAGGTCTGAGTTGCTAGCGTCGCCTTTCTCCCTCTCCAAAGCTCGCAAACGCTCCTTGTTTTCTGCACTCCAGCTCAAAACATTTGTAGCACACCAATGCAAAACCATATCCAGCAATATCCAGCAATGTCAATGCAAAATGTCGCCAGCAACGAGTTACACGACTTTGAATTTGAACACAACAGACATCAATGGGAGGCGCACGTTGCAAGACGAGCTCCTGGCCAGTGCCACGCAGAAGCAGAGTTCTCACAAAAGCCTTGCACGCCTCGGACAATCGCAGACCAGCTCTCACAAGCTGAAGGGTCGCAGCACCAGGGCCGTGGGCAGGCATCGTTTCGCCTTCAGCGACGTGAAGACCGCTGTTCTTCAATGAGACCACAGCAACAACAACTCCATCCCTTTCAGCTCGACCCCATCTTATGTAATACGTGCAGTTGGGCGCTTTGCGAGAACGGCCCTCAGAAAGCTTCCTACGTCTCTCCCTCACACCCCGTTCATTTTCTGATGGACGGTTTTGGTTGACTTTTTCCTGTCTGGACCGCAAGAGCAGAGAAATTTTGCTCCCACTTCAATGCCACCCTCGCCCTTGCTGCTTTGCAGCAGGTGAAGACGGCAAAACCCGCGGTTGCCCTCCCCCTCCAAGAAGCCTTCCAGCCTTTCCAATGGGAAGCAACAACAAAGCACATCAGGCATTCCTTGATAACGTCCTATGTTATTCGTTTTGAGGTGAGAAATGTCAAAGGGCCCGTTGTCGGGAAACGACACCTCGGTGCCTTTCAGAACTCTCTCCAGCCATCCCATGCTCGCTAGCACACACGCGCCATCAAAAGCCAGCAAACCCGCTTTCGAATTGAATGTACGCCCATGTACAAAGTTTTGCGTAAATCTGCCAGCATGGCACGCACTATAGCTCGGGAAGACACCTTCTGTATCCGAGCCAATCAACCATGGGCAAAACGTAAGCAGACGCACACAATACAGTTTGTACATCATTTTGCAATATGTCTGGTCGCAAGCAGTTGGCTGTGCGACTTTTTCGGGTATTACTATCTGGCTGTGCTGGATAGGCAACGCGCTCAGAACGTTGTTCCAATACTCAAAAGGTCGCTAGGTCAGCTTGAATGCCTTTGTGCAGGCTCGTAAATGCATCATCCACCAGCTCATTAACTTCTGTCCAACCGGTTGAGGTTTATTGTTGGAGATTCTTTAGTGGCATCAATGCGGTGCTTTCGACACAAACCTGCGGACTGTGTCCATCGTATGCAGCCTGTGCAACAGTATGAATGAGCAGCATGTACGCTAAAAGCACGTGGCTTAAATCATCTGCTGTTACCTGCCGTCGAGTGCCATCAAGGTTGATGGCTATGACACCAGCAACAGGGCTGAGAGATGTCGTCCTCACAGCTGAACCCCTGTCCGCGGAAGCCTTCAAGCGGTTCGGCCAAGTGCGCACGACTGCATTTCTTTGATTGATTCACCATGAACATAGCTGTTGCGTTGGTGACTGTATTATTCCTGGCTGATTTGCGATCCACATGCACGCATCAGGGTTTTGCCTCCTGGTTTGAGGTCACGGTGCGCTGTGTTGTTTTGCGGTCACATCGCTTTTGAAGTGTTTCTCACTTCTCAGAGGTCATATCCCCGTCCATACACTGTCTCGGCACATGTACGTTCGCCGTGGTGGTGTAGGGGGGCGTAAGGTGGCGTAACGGGGGGTGCGTAGCTCACGACCTTCGAATCTCGTGCATCATACATCACCGGACTAAGCTGACAGGCCGGTTAAACACCAACGCTTTGCAAGCCGTTGCTTCGTCACCAGGGGCCTTGGACATGCGCGTGGGGCTTACACGCGTTTCCAGCAAAGCCTATTCGCGACCCTCGGACGCCGAAATCAAAACTGATCACCCAGCCCCACGCGCAAGGGCGCCAGTCCGCTGACGATTCATGATGGCATTTGGTAAAGTGCTCACCTGCCTTTCAACCCCACTTGTACGATGGCACAACGAGTCTCTGCTACGAAATGCCTGCAAAGCATGCAGATCGGTACACGAGCATAGCCAAAACAGATAGCATCAGATCTTCAGCAATAGCTCCAACACGGTCCCTGAGTTCCAGATCGTCTGTTTATTTATAATTCAGGATGCATCCGTGCAGGTGGTGGCACCAATTGACGACATGAAGTCATTTTGACCAGGAGGATGCGCAGTTGAACCTGAAGAATGGAACCCCGCGCTTTTACATCATGCGTTTGCCAGCCAAAGCCGCAAGGCTTGTCGTTCACGTCGATCACACACCACAAGTCTGTAACGCAATGTCTGGGATCCCTCAACCCTCCTGCACCTTGGTGCGTGCGTGCTTCTCCGTTGCCATGATGCGAATGCTATTGCCTGCTGTCGCCAAAATAATAGCAGAAAACATGTGTCGGCAGATGTGCTCCAGGACGTTGGCTGGCAGTTAATCGTTCTGGATCTGGGCAGATGTCAGATTTTTGTGAAGTGCTTGGAGTTTCCATCCTTCTTGAGGATGCAGTAATGTGTTACGATGCATCGTCATCAGATGTCACCAGCCTGCAGACACGCGGCATTGTTTCGCCAGGCAGTTTGTTTCTCGGGTCTGCGTCCCTGAAAATGCATGATTACTTGGGGCAGAATGGCGGTCGCACCTCATTCTGGCGAAGCACAGACACTCATGTGCGCGCTGGAGCCGATAGCATTTCTAACTTCTATCCTGCAGAGATCAATCCTGTCATGTCCGACTTCCATGTTTGTATTGAGTGTAGACCTGTCTTGCATGCTCCCGGCAACACAGGCTGCACAAGACAGTGAAGCTCTGGTCCCATGCTCCTGACACGAGCCGCACAGGCTTGCTCCAGGGGTGTCTATGGGACGAAAAGCGACATTGCATTTCAAGCCACACGATCAAACCTTTTGAGGGTTTCCCTCAGTCGATTGAGACGTCCTTGTCCTGTTGCTTCCAGGGTATGTGAAGCTAGAGGTACATGTAAGTGTGACATCCTCTCTTACTCTGCATCGCGCGACCTGATGGCAACAAGTCTGTTTTGAAGGTACATGGCCGTGGCCGAAGCTGGCATTGAGCATCCTCGACCAGAGGACATTAAAGTGTTCAAGGTGCCACATGGCGTGTTCATCAAGATGAACGAAGGCACGTGGCACGCTGGGCCACATTTTCAAGGTCAAGAGTTCATGGACTACTACAATCTTGAGCTCGCGGACACAAATCAAGTGGATCATTTTAACCACTACTTTGACAAGGAGGACGGCATTCGCATATGCATTCAGGAATGCGGCTGACGTGAGCAACGTGGACTCGGAATACTGGGGATGTACTAACTGGGTTTCATACGCCGATGGTGGTTCATGGGTCTGTTACCTGATTTCCTGAATGTAGAGGGTTTTTTTAGGAGATTCGACTACTTTATTTCAGTAGTCTCAGTATGCTATACACAGCAGCTTACACCCTTGACATGCACTTCCGCTGTCTGTGTGTCCCTATGGTGCTGTTGCGCATATGGATTCTGTAGTGCATGTAAGGATCACACCCACGTCACAAAGTTGTCATGTTTACCTGATCGGTTCGCTTGTTTCGTTTTTCCATGGAGATCTTCCTTGCTGGGGCGAGCAGCCAGGGTCCATTGTGTTTCTTGCATGCCCAGAGGCTGGCAGGGAGACTTTGCATTGAAATTTGGCTCTTAGCATCCCTGAAAGCACTTTCAACAGGGTAAATGCTGTCTTCCCCAAATCCACCAGTTTTGCTCCATTCCAGGTGTGCGAGGCGAGGCACATCATTCATGTTCGCCGCCTTTTGCTAGCGTGCTTCATTTCACGCAATAAGCAGTGGCACACACTGCAGAAACCATGGAGAGGACCGAGTTCCACGAATGTACATCTTGAGTGAAGCCCTGCATGTTTCTTCGGAGTGTCCCCCACCTAGCTTGGGGCATTGGCTAGGTACATGATTTTGTTGGGAGTGGTCTGCGTCTCCAGGCTGTGCACAAAGAAAACACTACACAGTATCCGGTCTGAATGCCCATTGCAGTCCTCCTTGCACGTAACCGCTGCTATACCGGAGAGGGTAACCCCCGGGCCTATCAGCTATGCTGGCTCTCTGTGGCTAGGGATAGCTCGAGTTTGAATTCTTGTAAATTACGACGTGATATGAATGTCGCGAAGAATCCTGAGGACCAGAAGTTGCGCCGCTGGCTGAATAGCAGCTCGAAGGCCTATCGGACAAAAAGAAGAACATCATTCTGCTTCTGACGTTGACAGGTTCCTAAGCAATCTTGAGAGGCTGAGCGGAAGCTTCCCTGCTTGTTCCAATTGAACCTTGGCGATTGTGCATGTGACAAGTGTTTCCACTGCGCACGAGCGTTTCATCGTACTTGCAAACTCATACCAAGTCAAGTTTATGATCATGATGAATCGTTGCTCTCTCGCCATGAAGACAGCGAAGCACATCGACGACCATCGCTCTGCTGCGGTCTTTGCGCCTACGAGTTTGGTTCTCGACACCAGCTTGGAAAATGACATCGTCGACGAGGTGAATTCTGCTGCACTTTAATTATCACATGAACAAGCGAGCTGAAACAATTGTGTGCAAAGCTGCTTGTGGTGCAAGTCGGTCCGTGACAGACACGCGATGATCACGGCCCCTTTCATAGCTGCATCTTACAGGACGCGACTGAAGTGGCACATGTGATTAGAATGGGATGAGAAATCACATTTTTACCAGTTTACTTTGATGCGTTTGCTGTTCAAGAAATGGCGCCGTCCTTTCCAAGTAAAGCGTCTCCACTTTCCGTGGCCCAGGTCGTATTGGATAATCTTGAGAGATTGTCAGTCCATTGATCAGCATAGCTGCGTTTCCAGACCAACAGCAGGCGTATATCGCTCAGCTTCCGTGTATGCATTCGATTGTACAAATGCTGAACATTTCGCCGTTGTGTTCTTGCCATACTGCTTGGCCGCTCCACCGGCTTGGACGGGGCAACGGCACTGCTAGCCACTGCCACAATTACCTCAAGCAGCTAAGCGCACTTCCTGACCAGATTGACGTTTCGCAGGATTGTCAAACACCCTACAGTGATGCATCGCATGCCATTGACTTCTGTCAGAGTGTTCCAAGCGACATCTGCAGTTCTACATGGAGCACCCACGGGACACCGAAGACTGCATCTGCCTGTTCGGTTGTTCCAGAAATTTCATGGGCAAGGCTCTGGATGGAATGTTCATCGATGCAGCATGAGTGCGAGGATGTTGGATGGCTAACGACATGCCCATCAATGGACGACCTGGAGTGTGAGGAAATCCGCGGTTTTATTGAGCCATGCGAGTGTCCAGACTGGTGTGGGGCCCTACCCTCGCCCAGCCAGGATTGCACACGTATGGTGACCTGTGCCCTGACTACCCCCGCATTGCCGCCAAGCACACCTACACCATCGAAGCCGCAACCACGCACTGCTGAGTGGGATTGCTGCATTTTGACATGCAGCTCCCTGCTGTACGAACCAGAATGTGCTGCGACACGAGGCTTCATCGAAACATGTACTGAGGAACCCGAATTGCATTGCCTGCCCTCGCCAAGGCGTGCCTGCGTAAATGCAGTCGACTCCTTCTCTCCTTCCCGTCGTCAACCGCCAAGCATCCTCTCCACGTCGCCGACCCTATGCAGTGACCCGTGGGATTTCAACCTCCTCACATGTGACTCATTGTTGACCGGATCAGAGTGCGCCGGAACCGGAGGGACTGCTGACGACATCAACTGCATTGGGGGCCATTCCATGCCCTCGCCAGTGCGGTGTTGCATGGAGACAGCTGGCTGCTCTTCCCTCACTCCGGTCGTGCCAACATTAACCAGATGGTCATGCCAGCTTGCCAACCGATGGCCTGGCGACGGCCCAACCTGCAAAGACCTCCTGCGAGAAGCTAAGTGCCCTGGCATACATGAGCGCGATGGTCCTGTCACTTGCCCACCATCATGGCAATCTCCCACCATGGCAATACATGCGGCTGACTGCGCCTTCAGCAACCCTCTGTTCGGCTGCAGCACGCCTGGGCAATCACCGCCCCTGCGGAGTGGCTGGACACCACCAAACCTGACAAAGCCAGCCCATGACACGCCCACAAACCCGTCGACCACCGCTTTCGCTTCGCATGCTGTTATTGGAAGCTTGCGATGAGCTCGCTTCGCCACACGAGCTCCTGCCGCCCGTTGGCTCTCTCACCTCAGATGCACAGCCTAGCACACCAACGCCAACCCCACTCACCGCAGATCTGGAGCCAAGAACGCCCACACCTGGCCCATTCATCCTGCACCGGGTTTCCAGAATTCCCACGACCAGCTCACTCTTATTTGATGCTGAGCCCAGCACTCCAACGCCAGGCCCACGCATTAAGGACACAGACTTCACAACGCAAAAGCTCGGCACATGCACCTTAAGCGCCGAGTCCAGATTCCCAGCGACTGGACCAATATCGCGCAAGTTGCTTGCTTGTGAGCAGCCTCAGTGCAAAGTCCCCAATTCCTCTTCATGGCAGCCCCGCTGCCTGTTTTGACGACATACTGCTGCGCTATACACCGTCGTATAGAAGCATCCTTCAAATTCATCCACAGAAATGGTGAGGAGAACAGGTTGCTGTGCAGCGATGCCGTATGATGCTCGTTTCATCAGCCATTTTTTGCCATTGCTACACTACAAGATTTTTGGTATTAAGATTGAGTGCCATTTTGCATCCATGCCATTCACAGTTTAGAGCTGAACGTTGAAGTCAGCTGCTCTCATTGTGATGATCTGGAGCTTATCTGATCTTGTACACTTCATTTGGTATGCCCTGCCAGGCTGTGCCCATGTGCGTAATATTACGCAACTATAAGGTTATCGATGTAACACTGCCCAGTCTAAGCTGATACCTGATGCACTGTCGACTCTGCTACATAAAGAGACGGGTGCCCCTGTGAGCAGAGAAACATATCAATGTGTAAGAGCATCGCTTCTGGGTGCTCTTCCATTGGAAGGTGCCCACAACGGTCTATCTCGATGTACTTTGTAGAACCTGCATGCAGTTCTGCAGATCACTGTACAGCCAATGCTTCTGACTAGTGTATGGTGTGGAGCAATCATCCAGAGGTCATCAGCATGACTCCACACCATCAAACGACAAACATTACTTTGCAGTCACTGACTGCTTTGTCCGCATGATATGCTGGAATGAGTGCGAAGATCTGGTCATCAATGCTATACAAACGCAAATGATGCAACAAACAACCGAGAAGGTCAAAACATGTTCCCCTCCCACGTATGTGTAAGTTTCACTTGAAAGCAGTAAACAAGGTATTGGAAGGGGGGCACCTCGGGGGCGTTCCTCCAAGCGGTGGACAAGCCGTCTGACAAGCTTGGGCGTAGTCGCCTCATCCTGCAGACCTTCAATTACCAAGACAGGTTGCGTTGCGTCGTCAAAAGCTGGAGGCCCACTGATCTCAAACGTCCGAAAGTTCTGAAGTGCGCCTATGTCCCAGTCCTCTGCTGACCCCGGCACAAGGTAATAGTAGATATCCTGCACAAAATGACTTGTAGTCAGGTCCGTTTGTAGCTCAATAGCAAGTGCCAGAGCTACATTAAGCAAATTTGAGGGAGCCATAGTGACCTTTCGGTCTTGGATCTCTGACCACAGGGCAGCTGTGGCGCACAGTCATAGTCAAAGATGATATCCCCATGCAGGAAAGCTACCAACTCTTCACAAAGAAAGCAGCAACCAGACGCCTATTGACCCACTGAATGACTGATGTCCACAGTTCCGTGTATGCTACCAGCTGACGCACTTCGCATCCAAGCGTTTAGCCGTAGCTGGCAGACAAGCTGAGCACCCCTGGACATGAAAATGCTCCGACGGTCGACATGTGCTTCGGAGTGATAATCCGCAATGCAGAGCTCAGTGGAAGGCAATCTTTCGTGACGCAGCTGCGTGCCTCGGCAGTGACGAGGTCGTTGTCATGCCTTCCAACGCCCTTACCCTCTCGCACGCTTTCCATGCTCTTGAGGAACCGCCTCTGTATATATCGAAGACCTGCTTCATCGTTGCTGAGCAGAAAGCGAGAATACAAGAACCGGAGCAGTCCACCCCCATCCCGAGGCATTGCCGTGCTGTCAGCAGAGATCGCGGGCGACACCAGAATGAGACCTTCCACCTCGTTCTTGTGCCTGCAGACAAGTCGTCGTGATCAGGCAGGCTCTTGGCCATGATGTTCTGCCTCTTTCACTCGGCGATGTTGAGAGCTAGCTATTGAGATATGGTTCTGGTATTGTTACACAGCCTGAATGATGCTAGTACCATGCACATACTTGGGTGTGTGAGTGCCCGAAGGCTCTGCCTTTGTTGTAACCACAAACCTTGTGCTAGCCACGGTGCATTCGTGTAGTCGCTTCTAAACGGTAATTCCAACACCTCGGTCCGATGGGATCCACAAGCTGGTTGATGGATTGGTTTACTTTCTGCATTGCTAGGTGGAAACGTAGCATTTCAGAGAGTTGTGTTTTTGCTTTTGTGTTTGAGACCTAGGCGGTAGCCGAGGCTCCAAGTCATTGTTCTGTGGAGAATGGCATGAAGCCTCTCCGACCGCTTAGGTCTCAAACGCAATCTCACTCGTCGATGTGATGTCTGGTTCGATGGGCTGAATCAACGAACTTTCTCACCCCTGCTTGGCACTGTCAATCAGTTCACTGGTCACTAACTTCCTGTTTCTTATGGCCCATTGAAAACAGAAAGCACGGAGCATGCCCGAGTCATTCTCAAGTACATGAAGTTGCCAATGTGGATGCCGTGAGATCTCAACAGATGCATCACCAAGACCATCGTTACATCACATAGACAAGCAAGAACTAGTCAATTCAGGCCGGAAGCAACCAAGTACTCACGTTCGAAGCAGAACAGCTCATTGACCCATGACCATCGCCAACATTGAGTGTGCGCTGTGCTTGGGCACAGCGCACTACAAGCCTTTCCAGCCGCACCGAAAACACAACATGGGCTGGCATGGGTGCCACCCGCCTCAAATTCACGAGGCGACTCTCCACGTGACCAAATATGATGCTCAGGATTGGCCAGTGAGAAGGTGGACACGCACTGTAGCGCGTACTGAAGTGCCAGGTTGGCACCAGCGGAGTGCCCCACATGTATGGCTCTCTCTACCCCTAGGCTCAGCAAGAGGGCCCTTGCGAGCTCGCAAGCCCCTTTGCTGCTGTAAGGGTTGGTCCTGTCGGGCAGAACGGTTGTCGGGCGCTCACTCAACCCAAACGGTGGCCTGTCAAATGCAACAATATGATACTTTGTGCCTCCAGACTCCAGCTGACGCAGCATGTACCGCCTGCAGACTCCCACCCTTCAAGGAGATACACTCATATTCAAGCACAGAGTCAATTTGTGCGCCTACTTGCATCATGTATGATGATGATGTATCTTGCCTGTTCCGGCTTTATTTGGGCAAAATGCCGGATGCCGCTAGCTACCAGTTGATCACTTCCGGGGTACGAGCGCTGCTATGTGGGCAGAGCTGCCAATGCTGCATACACCATCATACAGCGAGAATGATGGTGACTCACCAGTTGAACACATTTCCATTGAAGCCATGCCAAAGGCACAATGTCGGATGCATGGGGTTTGCACTCCCTATCTCCAAATAGTGAAGCTCCACGCCATCCACAATCATGAATTTGCTGTTGGGGGCTGCTAATTCCTTTCTGGGCCGAGTTTCTGCAGTGCAGCGTCTCGTCAGGTTCGAATTGTGGGTGAAGGAGACTCCCTCCGCTCTCTCTCAATCCCACCCAGGAATGCACTTCACCATCCAGCTCAATACGACACCAACACCTTTTAGAATGCCGTGTCCAGCAAGGAATTCGGCAGAACACCCCTCCTGAAGCTGTATAGACGAGCACATCTGCGGCAGGGCTTCCGCAGCAAAGGCATGCCAGCGTTGGAAATCGACTCACACACTGCCTGCCACTTGAAGGCGGGGTCTATCATGGTCAGTGGAGCGCCTGTGATGGTATTGTATGGAAGGCCGCAGGGCAGTGAGGAGAAATACTGTCACAGAGCTCGGTATAGGGCATGGTTGTGCACATGGGTTTGTCAGAAGCCGATCCAACATTGCTTTAACCGCGTTGCTTGGGGGGCAACTCTCTGCTGGGGCTGTGCTCAGATCCCTGCAGACAATCGCATCGCATACCTGGAAGCGGGATGGTCTGCGGAATCCAGGGCTCAATTATGTCCATGATCCATGGCAGCGACTCCTTCTGCGCCTGCTGCGCGAGGGCTTGAATCAATTCGATGTTGCTCCGTGCACTTGCAGTGCACCTGATGGAGGTGCGCATCCTCCTGCAAACCTCAACCTGGTGTTTCTGGTTTTCCTGGACGCTCAGCTCATCACATCATGGAGTGGCCCTTGTGATGTATGCTCTATACTGGGGCGTCACACGGTGCCCTGACCAGTGGCACATCTGGGCAACGTTAACAGCCCCTTGAGGACAAGATGTCAAAGCCATGGCAGATTGTGCGGCTTTTCAGCGCACACTGCCCACTCACATCGTCGTATGTTGCGCACTGGCTTTCGTGCTAGGGCGTCAAACCCTGACATAAGCGCAAGCGCAGTCGGTACGTGCACCTCGTAAGCCGGAAAATTGTCGCACCTGTTCCATGAGTTGTTTCGTATGCTATAAGCTGCATCCGTAGCGCACGCGGGTTCATGTTGCTTACTTTCCACCGATTTGTGCAACGTGCACCACAACATGATGAAGAAGTCAAGTGAACGAGATGCTGGTTACTCAGAACGGCCAGAAACGTTGCCATGACAGCATGTACAAAGGAGTCATGAAGCCTGGCACTCGAACATATTCTCCAAGAGTCTTGACATGACGGAGTCGCGTTCTGCTTTCGGCTTTCGGAGGTTCGCGTTTGACCTATCTCCAGATCGTCCGCATCTGAACGAAAGGACAGGGTTCCTTTAAACAGAGCACGCAGAACGCGGACGACAAACAGTCGGTTCAACACAATTTTGCCCCTGTCTACTACTCTTCTGAGCTTTACGTTACGTCTGGTCGTCTGTTGTCGCGGGGAAGAACACTCTCTGCAATCATGAGTGCTTGCCACATGCAAACCATGTCTTTTCCAAAAGGACAGGCTGCATTTGCTAATGCTAGATGCATACGTCATACTCGTGTCATCACTTGCCGTGCTGCATCCTCTTCTCGACGAGAAGTTGATTTTGCCGAAATTGGCAAGTTGGTCGGAGCCACAATCGCGCAAAGTGCGGTGATTGCTGGTGTTACATATGGGTTGGACAAGGTAAATCACAGTAGCTGTATATCCATGCTATCCTGACATGTTCGTATACCATTGCCTATCGAATTGAACTTGGTTTGAACCAAGGGATTGCGTGCGCCAGCGTGTGTGTTCTAGTGGGACTGGCCAGCTCTGCGCTGAATTACGCTGAGCTCGCCAAAGAGGGATTTGTTTGGTGCCAGCGGCGCAATGCCCCTGAGTGTCGCAATGTCGACTCTCGTCAGGGTTCTGAGCTAGCAAAACCTACTTGCCCGAAACCTGTGGCAAATCCAAGGAGAACCAACGGACCAGACAACAACTTGCGGTAATGCGGCTTGCACTTCTGATACAGAGATGAACAAAGAACGTGCACCAAAGGCATTGCATCGGCTTACCCACAGTGCAAGGTTCCATCACCTCACCTTATGTGCTTCATTCAGGTGATGCAGCTGGAGTCCTTCCCACAAGAGGGGATGTTACCATCGGTGGCAGTCTGGACATTTTTTGCATTTTTAAGTCTGAGGTCGAGGACATTTGGCTGTTTGGACTCAGCAAGGCCAAGCATGAAGTATGTCACCACTCCAACAAATGCAATGAAAAGCTGGACAAGAGGTTGACATAACCCTGTTTCTTTTTCCAGGCTCGCCAAAGTCAATGTGGACGTGTACCCAAGGTCGTGCGGTAAAAGGATGCATCATTCTCTTACAACGCCATTCCACCATTGATGTGCATGTGACTACAAGTCGCCCCCGCGAGACGAGCATTTGTGGAATAATCTCGTCGCAGGTGAATAAGAACCTTAACAACAGGGCAGGCAGCCACCCCTTGCCACGCCTGTCACACGCGTGGACCTGGATGGTGACTTACCTGGTGGTGGGGAGGTCCTGCTCCCACCCCAATTTGCTGCGCCTGAGAGGCCTGTGCACGGCTCATAGCAGCCACATGGAGTGTGTCACTGACTGCACAGAGATCACTATGGACTGAAGATTACATGATTGAATGGTTGCTGTGTTGCGCGTCTTTCTTCACAACATGACCAGGAATCTCCCCCCATCTCGCCTGTTGTGTGTCGTCAGCAGTGCGCCAGATGGGGATTGGGGATTTTGTACTGAAAATCCATACGTGTTTGGGCATCTGGACCTGAACATTGACAGGGTCTGACGAAACACTGACATGCTGAATGGTCAACTTTGCAGGGAGGGCGATAAAAGAGGATACGAAGACCGGAAGCTACCAAGCTGGACCCCGCCCAAAATCGCGTTCCCCATTGTGTGGACGGCCATTGCAGTGCTGAGAGCAACATCGGCAACCATGATCTGGCAAGCTTCTGACCAGCAGCTCACCGTGTTGCCTCTTTTAGCATTCATTGTCCACTTGGTATGCCCTTCTCTCCAAACGCATGCCCCTCGAGCCTTGACATGCACCTTCCTCCGGCCCCATAGCCAGTCCCACCATGCGGGCTCTCGTCTACGTTCACTGCTCTATCACCTCGATATCGTATCAAAGAAGCTCATCAGCGCATTGCACGTGATGATGACGATGTATCTTTTGTAGCTCGTGCCAGCGGCCGCGCGTTCATGACAGGCTGGCTTGGTTCCGACCGCTGACGTTCAATGAGTTGTATCACTTCGAATGTGCTGTCTTTGTTTCTTGTTGTCTATTTCCTGCCATTATTTATGTGATGAAATGATTTATCTTTTGTGCTGTCTTGGTTGCTTGTTGACATTTTCTTGCCATTTTCTACATGATGTAACAATGAATCTCTTCACAACACTACCGCATCCACATTGGCGACTCAAGATTTACTTGGGAATCAGGGCAAGTGTGTAGACAAAGCGCTAAATGTTTGAAGTTACAACGCACAAAAGACATTGCTAATATGTTTGAAACGCGATTTCAGCCTGGCTCGTCTCCATATATATATATATATATATATATATATATATATGGCATCCAAATCATCTTCCGCACATGGGCTGAATGTAAATGTACGTATCAACTCATGCTCAACCATGCCAGGAAAAGGTGCGGTGACCTTCAAATCGTGTTGAGCTTGATGGGCAGCATGCCAACAGCCCACCGGTGCAAGTTTGGCAAGTGTAAGGGACCATCTATCTCAGGATGACCAGTCCTACCAGTGGCACTGGTAGTGGACTGGCAGTGCGTGCCTCTCTCATTGAATATCACACGACGCATTCGCGCTTGAATTCTGTCAAATGTCTGCGTCGTAGAGAAAGAAGGCTGGGTAAAGTGTCTCGAGACACCAGCTGGCTGTGTGCAGTGTATTGGAGACACGTGGAACTACATCAACAATGCTCAAGGCAAGAAGGGCGTGGCGCTGGCTTTCAACCTAGCGTTTGTGTGGACGTCAGCAGCGCTGGTGGATGCTTTGTACTTCACCGTAGACACTAGGGCTGGCTTCACTCTGCTTCCAATGAACATCTGGTTGACCATCGCGGGTGCTCTTGTTTACTCCATCTGGGAGCTGAATGGACGCCAGGAGTTGCTGCCTTACAAAGCCACCGTCGAGTGATGGATTGAGTCTCAAAGAAAGAGCACCATCGTCCAAAGATGGCCTGGGTGGACAGCAACTGTGTCTGAGTGTTCGATGCCTAGATGCCTCGGCCAGGCCCATCGCTGCTGGTGGGAGCGCACATGTGAGGAGGCGGTGTGTTTTACACGCGAGGCGAGCTGCTGACACCAAACCGCTCAGCAAGTGCAAAGCACATTTGTGCTCGCATTCATGGGTTTGGGATGGGTTCTGACGTCAGGCAAGAGTCGCAGACAGGGGTGTCCTTGGTTTTTCGCTGGTGATACACTGACCTCGTGTGAACTATACTCAAGTCAAGCATGTGCACTAGTAGCCTTACATGCTAGTCTTACCTGGCACAAACACCGTGGAATCGCTTTCCAGCATTCAGTCAGTGTCCTTGTGTGCGGCTATCCTTATTCCTCGAGGTTTACACGTACTTGTTGAGAGTTAAGCCAACCATTATCCCATGCAAATGATGTGGCTAGCCATGACATTGGTGTTGTCGCTAAACCCATCGAGCCCGCCATACAGAGAAGCGCGGGAGTGCGGGCAGCAGGGCAAATGACACATCCTTTCACTACACTACCGCGTCCAAATGGACATGATGATGATGATGTATCTTTTCCAACACTACCGCATCCACATGGACATTGGCAACTCCAAGAACCACTTGGGAATCAGTGCTACCATAACTTTCATCTGAGGCATGCGTACCTGGACCAGCCTGGCTTACCATATCCTGACCTGACATGTCAGAGGAGATCAGCCACGGCTGACCAAAAACATCCAGAGGATAATCCGCAACACAAAACTCATTTCACAGGAGATCCTCATTTTCACCTGATCACAAGAACCGCTCTCGCCTAAAGTCACACCAAACACGTTCGAAACTGCCAAACGGCTCTCATATTTGTGTGGCTAAGAATCAAATAATCAACAGAAGCACATTAGTCAAGAGGCCGGTGTAGGCATTGGGCAAGAAAGCCATGGCTGATCAATTGACTCAGCGACCTGGATAGGTGCAGCACCCCCCAGACGGGAAGGCAATCAGGGAGGTTTGTGGCTAGGCAATGGAAATGACCGCAATCGATCAATATACAGACTCTGTATGATGCGGCCTGAGCTATGGTGATTCTGTCTCTCTGTAAAACGGAATATACAGAATCACATCCATTACTGCAGGCCTTCATCGCTTCATCTCAAGAGCCCCCACTCCGACGCACTTGTTGATTGTGTGCCTTCAGAGTCGCTCCAAGGTCAGACACAAAGTTGCCGATCACCTCCAACTGATACAATGGGTTGACCTCATCCGAGTAGCTGATCTTGGAGTTGGCCCGAACTCGGTTGAAAAGGTTCTCGGTCGACATGACAACCTGCATGTCTGACATCTCGGTCAAACACATGCCGACAGATGTTTGGCATCATAATGGTGTACCGCTCTAAACACTACCTCGTTTGGCATGATGATGATGTACGTTTCTGTAGCTCTACCTCGAGATCCACATCCATATGGTCAATGGCAACTCCAAGCACTACATCGTTCTTATTATAACGCGCATTGGACATTGGAACCGTGGCGAATTGGTCCTGCCCAGGGAAGAGGAAGCAATGAGTGGGATGCTAGCATCAGGCATGCATGGGATTCCCATCCTTTCGCACTGAGGGCCTGGCGTCTGGTCATGCACAGGCCACGCATTTGATTGCCATCGTTGAGGCGAGTAGCTGGTCTCATGCGCTGCCCAAGCAGTTGATCATATGCTCAGAGATCTCTTGGCAGTCAGAAGCCAAGTACGCAGGCAAAGCAATGCCATTCCATGCAATACAATGTAAATTGCCTGGCCGGCGCCTCAGCTATCAGCAGCGCTTTGTTGTCATGACAAAAGCCATCATGGCATGAACCAGTGCATCAAGCACACAGTCCAGGGTCACAGTGACTCTGAAGTTGTCAGGTGTTGTGCTTCTTGTGCTTGCCATGCAATTCTCACAGAAGTGTGTAATGCCCCTCACACACACCTGCCCGTACTCCAGCGTTTTCTGGCTGGTGACCTGCAGTGAGGAATCCTTGATGCCCTCCTGATCGTTGGCCTCCATGCGGATCGTCTCCAGCTCCTTCTTCAGCCGAGCGATTTTGTTGTTCAAATTCAATATCTCATCCGTTCTCTGCTTCACAAAGGTGTTCATCCCATTGCGGATCTGCTCTGTCTCCTCGCTGTTCGTCTTCTGTTGCAATTTGAGGTCCTCGTTTGTGAGGATGAGTGTTGTGTGCCGGTTAAGCAGCTCCCCTATTTCCTGATGGTCATCTGCCACTTCCAAGACTGACTCGAGGTAGCGCTGGTACTTAATGTTTCGGTCAACGACTTCCAGCACCTGCTCGCAGACAATGAACCTGTCATAAGCAAATATATAAGCCCATTGGCTATCACGCCACACTCAGTGGAGTGTGATGTCAGGCAGCATTATTCAGCATGTCGACATCTTAATGCTGCAGGGACTTCTTGACCGTCTCTAAGTGTCCATGACAAGAACAAAACAAACTGGAAAAAGTCAACGGTCAAAGGTATGGGCACCTCCTGACCTGCATGATTTGAGGAACAAGGTCGCCAACAAGAAACACGCCATGGCTCATGTCATGAGCAAGGCCGCTAATACCAGAAACATGGGCTCGAAGAATACCACATCCCCCAATGTGTTATCACTTTAGTGAAGCCCTGTTGCTTTACTGCCCAATTGCGTACACCGCCATATCCATGTGTGCAGGAATGCGACTTTGTGAACGTTCTCAGTAGCCTCTGACCTGCAAACAGGGCAACCTACCTGCTCGCACTCGTGTTTCAGAGAGTCCAAAGTTTGCTGAAGCTCCTGGATCTCCTTTTCTTTCTGCTGTCTCAGCTGGATGTCTTCTTTGGCCTTCTTCTCTGCTCTGCTGATCTTGGAGTCGTTCTCCTGCAGGAATTTCGAGAACTTGATGAGGGACTCCTGCAGGTCGAGATCCTTTTTCTTCAAGCTCTCCTCCTGCCGTTTGAAAATCTCCTCCTTTCGGCTGAACCCCAGCTTCTGGTGCTCCAGCGCTTCCTGCACCTCGAACATCTGGCGCCTCTTCTCCAGCAGCCTTGTTGCTGGAGACACATGTTCCAGCACCAGCATGTGTGGCATTGCCCTGCAATAGACGTGTTGCCTCATTATCTGTATTTTTATTCGACATAATATGCAATGAACCCGTTCAAATCGAGTCGCGGAACGGTGGGATTGACAGGGTCCGTGATGATGGTCCTTGGACTTGACGTTGGCAATCAGCACCACTGGCATGACGTAGCCTGAAACATACATCTTCCCATGCATAACAAGCATGTATTTTGAAGACATATTATGGACATATGTGCAAAGTCAGGTAACACACGACGTGGAAAAAGAGTCCCCTTTTTTTGTACGCACCTCTTCTTCTGCAACTTCACGAGGAATTGGTCGCTCTGCATCTTTCCCTATTGCGGTGATACTTATCGAACGACAAAAATCAAAATCTCACGCTCTGGAGTTATTCCTGTCTCCTACTTCTCAGACTGTCATTCCGTTCGCAGAGGGCCATCCCTTGCAACGGGCACAAGTGTGAGTGCGAAGCACGCGAGGTGACTGTCGCCGCAGCAAATACGCTGTCGACATGGAAGCGTAATTGTCTTGTAAGTAATTTTGGGCTGGGCTACTTCTGCATAGCTTGGGCAGTAGAGCCACGGGACGATCCTGGGAAACTTCACCCTATAATCAACTGCGCCGAAAAACATGCGAGACTACATCTGCAGACCCAAACATTAAATAGTGGAGTTCTCTTGCCTGCAGAGCCAATGCACAAAAACGCTCTCCTTTCACAGTTTGGTAGTTTCTGCGTGCGTGAGTCACTAGGTTCACGTAGGGTGCAGTGGCCCTTGGCAAGGGCCTTGCCGAGTGCACCAGCTTATGAGCAACGCAAAGGCTATACTGTGCTTTTTCCTTTACGTCGCAGTGTTCGTACGCTTTAATGCATGTGGGCATGAAGTGTTTTAGCAATCAGCCGTCACGAGCGGGCGTGCGCCCCAGAGGGCAGCTACTAGTCGTAGCATCGGGTAGGCCCTCGTTTGGGAATGATAGCGGCCGTTTAATCCTTCCTGGAAATCCGCAACGTTCGGAAAGGCCCTCCGGACTCATCATGCCTGGTACTACCACCCGAAAGCTTCCTCCTCCTGGCCAGGGCAACTTCCCTGAGCTCGCGGATGAGTATGCAGCAGGACAGCCGGCTGTTCTGCGAAATTTTCGGCCTCCAGCAGGTAACGAGAGACTTTAGCTCGTTGATGGGGACTACGCCAACCGTTTGGGGCTCCTTGAATTCTCGATATTTGTGCACGCCGTCAAGGCTGTTTATTTAGAACCATGAACATGCAGCGTTTCAATGTCAGCCTGCAATGGTCGCGTTAGGTGGGATGCGGCATATTTGGCAGCATGTCCGCGCACCCTACGCACATGCCCGTTTGTGCAACAACAAGCCAATCGACTCGACATCAGCGCTTCTAGCCATTTTAAAGAACTAAAAGACATTTGTGAAGTTTGACATGATATCATACGTCATGGCAGTCTGTACATCCTGTGATTGGGATGGTTGCCATTGGGGAAGGAACAGGGGGCGTCGTGATGTCCAGGAGCACGCGTAGTTCCCTCGCTTGCAAGTTGTAGTCGATGGGTTGACAAGGAACATTGACAAGCTTTGCGTCGTTTGGCTGGCTACATGGGAATATGCATGTGCGCACATGTCAACAACGAGCCATCAGTTCATATCACGATATGGTGCATCTGTCCTCCTGTAGAGTGGCAAAGGACACAGAAAATCGCGTGGGGTCATGATAATGCTTGAAAATCACGATGTTTGGGCTGTATGGAGCACATGCATGTTTGGGCCATGCAGCCGAGCACTCTTTTCAAAACTCGCCCTGGTGGGAGTTACTGGGCCTACATTTGATTCTCAAGTAGTTCTTGGAGTTGCCAGTGTCCATTTGGCTGCGGTTAGTGCCGTAGAAAGATACATCACATAGTCGTGGCACAGGATTAAATCATGAGCGAGATGTATAAGCCTGCTGGAGATCGTGGATTTGTTTAGGGGTGTGCCTGGATATAGCCAGAGAGGCTCAACAGTGTTCACAAACCACAGCAGTCTGCTGGAAACTCCCCTCTGCACAAAGGACGGTGGCAATTCCAAAAAAACCAGGGACAGCAATAGAGTGTCGGTTTGTATTGCAAGGTACTGCAGCTCGGGCTGGGATGAAATACAGGGTCTACCATCATTGGACCTTCTCCATGGGCGGGGCATGTGTTGACATGTCTCAAGAAGCTAGAAGGCAGCGCTTAGCCAGACTGGCTTTTAACTCCTTTACGCGTCCACAAATTTTATGCATTTCTGGGCATATGGACCCGCAAATTACACTGTCTGGCGAAACACTAGCTTCGGGCTTGCCGTCCCCGTGTTCGCAAGTCACCTCAGGATGTTAACCACAAGGGGAACAAGCACCCCAGCAACGAATGCAAGCAAGTGGAGTGGCAGCTGTGTGACTGTTTTGAGACCACCAGCAAGGGGAACCCCTGACACAGTAGCTTTTGTTCACAGTGCTCTAGGCATTTGGCACAATTGACGGCATTCGTCTCGTGTTATTCGCCGAAGAAAGCAGCCTTGTCTGACGCTCTCGAACACTCCGATGCAGGCTTCATGAACGACGCCGGACCGGAAGAGGACCCGACAGCGGGCAAGACGACACAAGAGCTCATATCGAGGTTGACTTCGCGCAGCGATTACTGGTTCTCACTGGCCAAGTCGCTGCCTCGGCCTCTACCGCGAGGGGATTGACGGATCTGTCCTAGAGGAGCTCATCAGCCTCACGCCTGCTCGCCAAAACCTTTGGATTGTCGCCGCAAACGTTTACAACTCGCTGCGGGTACGATCATTCACACGAGCCAAGCTTCTAAGAGAGCCAGCATTGTTCTGCCCTGCAGGCGCGGCTGCTGCCAAGAGCCAAGACAATAAGAGCCGTGCTTTGCCAGAATTGGGTTTGAAACCCCTGTCTGCGCCAGATAACACGCATTTTCAAGGATTCAGACCCACCAAGCAAATTGCCTGGCACAGTGCTGGGTAAGAGAGCACGTTCTCTTTGTCATCATTGACCTGCTGTCATGGCAACGTCTCTCTGCATGTTCCCAATGTCAACAGAGAAGGCAGGCATTTCAAGAGGTCAAACAGCAGCTTGTTCGGCACTCATGATTGCGGCGGGAGAGAGGCGCTGGTATTGCTATCATCATTGGTTCCAATGATGGTGTTGTTTTTAACAACGCTGCTGTATTGTCTACGCATCTTACATACAGGTCAGAGTGTAGCTGTTGTCACTCACACTGAGACAGGGGAGAGTGACAGAACGCTGCTCTTGAACTGCTTCTTGCAGATAGGCTGCAATTTTCAGGGCGTGTACCCCTATTGTGTGTCTATTGAGGAATACTGAGGCGCTCTCCTGCGATCACTGGCGAGTAGCGCTTTGCCAGACCATGAGACTCGCGGGTCCAGTTGCCTGGACTGCGCATTATTTTGGGACAGATCCCAAATAATACGAGGAGGAATGTCAGAAGTGGGTGTCGAATCCGGTTCTGGCGAAGCACTGCTGTCGAGACAGAGTAAGAGGCAGTGCAAGCGCCTCATCTGTGCAGATAACGGGCAAGCTGAGCAAGGAGCAGTTGTCGTACTTCCACAACGAGGAGCATGGGCCAGAGAGCCTCATGGAGCTTCGGTTCCTAGATATCGAACGCCGCCTGGAGGGGGCCCGCTACATAGCGGACAACCAGTTGGGCCCCTCCGACTCCGCGCTGCTGGGGCGAGCCATCAAGGAACACGAGAGGCGATTCGAGACCAACGAGGGCTTCTCAATGTCTGCCGGGGACTGCCTAGCGTTCAAGTACTTCCGAGACGCTGTAGAGACGCGCAATCCGGATGATGCCATCCGTTACATCAGTATGCCTCTGCCTCACTTTGCACAGCATGCAGTGCCATCCACTACATCAGTATGCCTCTGCCTCTCTTTGAACAGCATGTACGTGCTTTGCAAGGCAGCTGTTTGCATGGAAAATGCTTGTCTCTGCATATGCTGCCTCTGCGCCCTTAAAGATCCCCTCGTAGCCCAACTTCGACGCCTGCTGGGTGCACGGCTGCGTGCGCCACTTGTCAACCTGTACAAGAGCGTATATTTGGTACCAGAAATGTTGGATTTTCTTATCTGACAATGTACGTGCAGATCCAACAAATGGGCTGCCAGCTACGCTTTTGTACAGCCTTAGCCACGTGAACGGCTGTCTGCTCAGCCTGCTCAAGTTGCATTTGGTGTCCTCAAGGCAGCAAGGGGAGATTGCAGCAATTGCTGATCAGGAAACCCTCGGTCGTGCTGTCGTGCGGAATGTATCAGGGATACATATGTGGAACCCTTTTCTTTTATACGAGACAAAGCATATGGCTGCACCGCTGATCTCGACCTCGAACTTGAGCCGGGGTCTTGTCTTCGTCACATTGTTTCATTCATTTTTCTGGAATCCTTAGGGCAGAGGTGTCTGGTATGCTGTATACTGCACTACTGCATCCACATGGTCATTGGCAGCTCAAGGTGCAAGTGGGAATCAGTTCTCTGCCATTACCAGTGATATATAGCCATGCTCATTCCGCTGCGCTTGGAACGAGTATGGCCATCCATGACCTGACATGTCTGCATCCTGTGTACAATCTTTTGATAGCAAGGTGAGCACTCTGAAGTCTCTTGTTTTTGTCCCTTTATCTGTGGTTGAGAAGTGTTTTACCTGCCATTTGTAAACCCAAGACTGCACGGCACTGAATGCAGGAGGATACCTGGCTGCCGATGATGATCAGGTGTCCAATACCACAAGATAATTCTCCATGTCTCAATTGGATGCGCAAGGAGCTATTGATCGAAAGCGTCTTGTCGTTTGCAAGTGCACACTCTGATGAGCGGATTCCAGGGGATGTTGTGAGTTGTGATTGGTGATGTACATACTGATCCCGGCCCGGCAAGCGCTGAACAGTCAGCTGCGGTGCAGATGTGGGGCTGAGGTATGCCGTGACGGAGACCGCCAGGGAGAAGCTGCTGAGTCAGATGCCAGTGGCCCCCTGAGGACGAAGCTGGACCCACCCCGGAGCTGCTCATGGTCCGCCTCAGCAAGGAGGGTGTGGGCACTCGTGTCGTGGCCGTTGTTGGGGCCCTTGCGGACGTTACTGCTCAGGTGATTGCCCCCGCAACTTGTTTTCTTGTTTGTGCAAGCTGTCTATGTATAATAAGTGCCACACATGCCATTGGCGAGCTTGCTATGTAACCGCTGGATTTGGTGCATGTCACATACATGCGGCGACGAAGAAGATGACAAGTCAGGTCAGGCCATGGTACGTCAGGACGCTTGCCTCAGGTGATGGTAACGATAGCACTGATTCCCAAGTAGGTCTTGGAGTTGCCAATGTCCATGTGGATGCGGTAGTGTTGCAAAACGATACATCATCATCATGTAGAGAGCGTTAGCGTTACGCAACAGCACTATGCTTAGACCCATACATGAGCGTTTGGACCATCACGCGCAGCCTAGGACGGGTAAATATACTCCACACCATCGCCGCAGCTCCATCTCAATATCAGCTATCACCTATCCCAGGCACCTGCAATGCTGCTTGCCCAGGCGGTGGAGGAACATGTGGAGGCAGCTGCGCTAATAGCATGTTCGTCACTGTACTTCGTGTGCACATCGGGCTTGTGGGGCTGCATTGACGACCAGCAATCACTTTGCTGCAGTGTGCCAGTGTTTGAAGAACTAGCGCGCGGCCAGCAGCTTTTCAAAACACACTGCCGCCACATAAAACAACGAGAGCCATCCCGCTTCACTCTATCTATTCGTCATTTGCTCGCTATGAATATGCTGCCCCAAGTTGCTGGGAGTCGCCGATGAGTTGTCGGTGCGGTGACTGTGATCATTGATGTGATTTCATGATAGGCAGAGTGGATGTGCAGGATGTGACTGGGCCCGCCACCGACGTAAGCACCGAAGGCGCCTTTGGAGTGGTTACAGTGCCTAGCAGAGACCTGCGCTATGTTGCGCTTCCGCGTTACAATTTCTTGGCCCTTGCGAAGCACCCAGTTGCGCTATCGATACCGGACGCTTCCGCCGTTCCTGAAATTCTGCAAGCAACCGGCACTCAGGTATGCCTTGCCAGTGCTCCCTGACACCGTTGCCTTGGCTCTGTTATACCGTTGCACGTACGTTGTGCTGAGCGCATGAGCATTCTACTCCCCAGGATGCACCTACACTGGACGGCTTTTGGCAGTTCTCACCTTTCTCGATGCATTTCTATATATGTCGCTGGACAGCAAGAAATTTCCGAATCAGCATCCAGGAGGGTTGGCCCTCCTGCAGACAAGGTGCAAAGACATCTGATTTCTGTCAAGGCCGGCAAATGGCTGAAGGCAATGATGAGTGTGTGCAGAACGATAAGGACGCTGCCAAGTTGAGGTGCCAAGCGCTGGTGGTTGTGGACGTCGGCGACCAGGATGTCCAAGATTCGAGGTATTATCTTGTCGCAAGGGATGGCGGAGTTGCGCTTGCGGCAGGAAAGCAAGCCAAGGGCCCTCTTGGCCACGTGTTGTTTATTATGTTGCCCCCGAGAAGAGACGCTTTAACAGCTGAGTCGTTTGATGTCTGACCTTTAAGGCTAATAGCTGAGAATTCAATGCTGAATGCAACGCGGCACAAGAGGTTGTTTCGTGGATGCAATGTTGGACTGCTGGTTTAAACACTTAGTACTTAATAAGTATGAAAGTACAGTCGACCCTGGCTATACCAAACCCCAGCTATACCAAACCTCTGATATACCAAACCCCATGGCAACGGATCCACCCTGATGTTTTCCACTGAAGTGCACCCCTTTATACCAAACCTCTGGATATACCAAACCTTTTTCTGGGGCACAAATGGGTTCGGTATAGCCAGGGTCGACTGTATGGCCCGCTAAGTCCGTGTCACGCCTCGTTGGCGATCGCTTGGGCGCGGCCTTCCTCGAAGCTTGCGACACTACCACCGTAGACGGTCGGCGCGCGGCGGCGCGTATCCGCAGTGCGTCCTGTGGACCTGCATCTGCGTGGCTAACTGCGCTGCCCACCGCGCCCACTTTGCGCCTTAGCAATGGAGAATTCTTTGCAGCGGGGCGTCACCTGCTCGGTCTAGGGGTGACAACGGCGGTGGATGTTCCGCCTTGCCACTGCACCGCCGGCGACTCCACGACGCCGGACCACGCTCTCTCGTGCAACCGCAATGCAGGTGAGGCATCGATGCGCCATAACTACTGGGTTTCGGCCTGGCGCCATGCCATCCACCGTGCGGGCTGCGCGTCTTGCGTGGAACCGCAATACAGCAGCCTTGCAGCTGCGGGGGCGCAGGGGGTTGCTGGTCTTCGTCGCAGGGATATTTTGACTGTCTGGCCTGACGGCCGCGTCCGCGTCATGGACTGCGTTGTTACGCACCCGGTGGCCGCATCGTTTGTTCGCGATGCCGCAGAGGTTGCCGGATCCGCGGCAGCGAAGTCTGGGGAGGGCTCCGCTTACGACTTCATCCCACTCGCCGTGGAGTCGTTTGGCCGCATGGGCTCCGCCGCCTCGCGTTTCCTTTCGGAGCTTGGCGACTTGGCGGCAGGGGGGGGAACCGGGTGTCCAAGGCTGCCTTCGTACGTGGCGTCCATCGGGAGCTCAGCTGTGCTTTGTGCAAGGGCAACGCGCGCATGTACTACAAGTCCCTCTCTCGTATCGCCGTGAACGTCGGCTCGGACTTCCATGCAGGGTGTGATGCACCGCAGGAAGATCCCGGCGTAGCTTAGGTTGCTGGTTTTCTTGTGTGTTTTGTGACGTTGTTTTCAGTGTTAGTTTCTGTGTTTTTTCCTGTTTTGCCAGCCCTGTCGCTTGTAACAATGAAAGTATGGCCCGCTGCTGCACGGCAATATGACAGCACGGTCCTGATGATCCACCCCCTGTCTCTGCATCTCACTGCGTGGTGCAGCTCCCCCTGTTGCTGGGGCTCTAAAGGGTCCATGACCCCCATGTGAAAACGCAATTGGCGCGAGACTATGCACCTTTGCATGGACCCTTTCCCGTCATACTCACGGGACATTGATGGCAGGCGTACAATGGTGTCTTTTCCACTGCAGAAACCGTCTCTTGAGACACATGGTCAGTCACATGCGTGCAACTGCGAGCAACAACCCATGATATGTATTTGAGATGCGACGAGGTTGAGGCTGTCTGACATGTCCGCAAATTACACCTGTCGCTTGTAAAGACTACACCTGCGCTGCATGCAAGCAAAGTGTGCGTGATTTGGCGACTGGAGTAGTCCTCAGTCGAGTCCATCATCTATGGGCGAAAAGTGTAAGCAAGGCGGCCATGTTCCTCCTTCGAAGAACCCATGGGATCACATTTCGGGATTCTTGATTTGGTCAAAACACATTTTAACAAGACAACGTGGAAGAGTGTCTCGAGAAGATGAACGTCGCGAGATGCACACTCTTGCAGAGCAAAGCATGGCGAAGGTGGACATTGTCCTGCCATATGTGCATGTGCAACTTGCATGCTGCAAGGTAGTGATCCAACAGCTGGTGGTGTTGGATGCAGGGGCAATGGACCGCATGCCACTCACTGATTGCAGAGTGCATGCTCGGCCCAGACTCCATGGCAATGCCTGCGGCTGAGTCGGCAACCTGGTATCGCTGTCCTCATCGAGCGGTATCCACAGAGGGAGATAGCACGGGGTCATGCGGTCATGCATATGAAAGTCGCTTGCAAGGGCGCACGCACAACTCAATGGATAATCAATTCATCCAGACCATCATGCAGGGGTGTTAGGATTGGAGACTGGCCAAGCCAGCCTCAATCTAGGAGTTCAGGCTACAAGCCATATGCACACTGCTATGCAGCATGCATATGCCTTGGACCTCTCGCTAAGGCTATACGCACATGGCTACCGAGCCATGCACGTATACACCTTAGGCAACACTAACGTGTGTACTTGCAGCATCGTTGTCATGCAAGGTACATCAAGACAATATCCAAGACCTATTCAGAGCCTACACTTCCTTAGGGTTAGGGCCCTTCCCCTAACCCCCATTCCGGGCCTCTACTCAGTAGCCTAGGACGGTTACATCAGGTACCAAGCCTACAGGAGTCTATTGGAGCCTACACTCAAGACCTACACGCATGCGTCTGGCCATGACATAGACCATGGACTCCGTCCTGCGTCGTAGATAGTCTGTGGACTATCTAGTCATGTGCACACAGTACCAACGCGCACAGGTAGCGTAGGCTAGAGTCCCGAAGCCTAGAGGAAGCGTTCCTACAAAGGGACAGTGCTGGGATAGAGTCGGGATCTTGTCATCTTGTCAGTACCGATCTCTATCACCTCGCCCAGTGTAGCCTGCCACATTGCCACAGCAAGGCAGCTCATACCTGCCCTATGCTAACGCATCTTGCATAGTGCACTCTTAGCTGTCATACTGACAGCCTAACATGGTATCGGTCATAGGATCTTTGTGACCTCTGCGCCCGTAATTTTTTCTGCGTGTCATAACCACTTGGCGCATCCAACGTTGTGTGCACGCTGAAAACATTGCAACCATGCCTGAGACCTCGAGACTGTTCCGATTGGCTGATTATGTACATGATATTAAACATGACATTCGTTTCCAGCGCGAGGACGTACGCACGCTCGACGGCGAGCCATTCAGCCTTGGCTTTGTGGAATTATGGGACCCACACGGGACCACGGGCTGGACAGCGGTAATACCCCACTTACAAAAACCTGATGGCATTATGTTCCGTACGCAGGTGGTGGGACAGAACTGGGATGAAAAACGGGAGAACTATTTCACCTACACGGAGGCCATAGTGGAGTACCAGCCAACACCACTACCACCATCCCACGCTGCCCCACCACCACAGCCACCGGCCACGGAAAAAGCATCATGGGCCAAGGTATTGAAAACTGCCAGCAGCGCGAAGGCAGCAGAGCAACAGAAGCGCGTATCAGCAGGCTTGAAATGGCAGATCACCAAGCCAACACAAGCGAAAACAGCCTCCAGTGCCCCGCAACACAAGAACTACACGGGAGACACATTTATGGCTGCATACAAGCAGTCGTTGGAACCGCAGCAGCATTCAGCGACGCTCGCGGAGACAAACAAGCCAGACCAACCACAAGAAGCCGCAAAACAGCCAGACGACGGCACGTTCAACATCCAACACGAGCTCCAAAGGTGGAAGGCATGGCAGGTATGTGATAGCGAAACGCCAGAGAATCAGCAGTGGCAGCTGAGGCCGCGTAAGACTATGAGAAACCCAACCCTTGGGAAGTACAATAGCAAGATTGCCAAGACCTCCAGAAACTCGGGCACACAGCCTGAGAAGTATGAAGTAGCAGTCAGTAAGCCTCTCAGAAACTCAGAACACCTTCTTGAGGGAAATCCTGAGAAGTATGGGAGCAAGGGCCTCACTCACCACCAACCCACTAAGACCTCCAGAAACTCAGAAAGCCCACAAGGCCGAGAGAAGTACGGAGTAGTGGACCACAAGACCCTCAGAAACTCAGCCAATGTGCAGGAGGCACCACTTGATAAGTACGGGGGCACATGGCGACACTTGGCCTCATGGGCTAAGGCCACCTGGCACAAGAGCTGCAAGGCCATCACAACGTGCCTGGGCCAGCCAGCCCACACCCATCCGTCGGCCATGGGAGAAGCTACGGAGGGCGAGGAGGCAGCAGACGAGTCGCAAGACACCTCAGACTCGGACGCACTCAGCATGGGCGACACAGTGGAGGGGAACCAACACCATGATAAGGAGGTACTCCCCAACCCCGACCCCAACCCCGCAGCAACCCCACGACAGCCACAGGTAGGCAGCAGCCGAAACCAAAAGACAATCGAGCCCATCCAGTTCCCCGCGCCATCGGAAAAGGGAGTGCAAACCAGACTTCAGAAGGAGCAGGCCAAGGGAACCGCACAACAGCCAAAGGAGACTGCACCACCGAAGAGAATATCGAATCGGTTGACGCATACAGTCCCCCGGGCAGAACGGAACAGGCCAAGGCACTCCCAGCAACGAACGGCGGCACGAGCGGCGCTGAAGAACGCCACACGGCGGGAGCCCACATGCACGCAACCCCCCAGCCATCCAGCAAGAGGTCATCCGACCTAGGCTGGCATCCACGGCCACCCTCGCGGCCCAACACACTGCCCGGCAAGCAGAAAGATCCCAGCAGACCCCCGATGGCCACAGTGCCTAGCAGAAGCCACAGCGCGCTGCCGCACGGAGACAAACGCAAGGGCGCAGGACCGCTCGGAAAGGAGAGCCAACGCAAGGCATTCCCGCCTCCCCACGGCTTCCGCCCGGAGGACAAAGAGCGCGCGAGCAACCCATCCCTAACCCGTCACAGTGGGCAGCCCTCTTACGACGGGCACCGCAGGTACGGCCCCGCGATGAACTCGCGAGCCAGGTCCAGCTCAAACGGGCGCTACCAGCCCATCAACCGGGAGAAGCGGTCGCGCAGCCGCTCCCCGAGACGGAGCAGCCAACCCCGCACAGGTCGCTCGCCTCCAAGGGGAGGAGTCGCAGCAGGCGGACTATACCAACGCAACGAGCGAGACCCGGCGAGAGAGCGCCCGGCGGTGTCCAAGCAGGCAGCAGCCAGCAGAGATCCACGGGACAAGCAGGCGCGCAAAGCTCGAGGCAAACTGCTCAAGGTGGGCATGCGAGACTATGTAGCCCAGTTTATGCAGGGCCACACGGCACCACCGCAGGACTTGGAGGATTTGTTGAATGACACTGAGTCGGACTCGGAACCAGATGTAACTGACCGCCGTTATTCGCAAATGCACTTTGTTGCGCACGAGTATGCCCCACCCATGCCAGTGGAAGTACCAACAGCTGAATACGAAGCCGAGCCCCCACGGCAAGAGCCAACCCCACCGCTGAACAAATTCCCACAACCACCACGCGGTCGCCAAAAACCTTCCAAGGTACCACGGCAGAACTAAAAAAGACACTGCTCAAATACAAGAGGACGCTAGCCACACAAACAGCGAAACTGAGAGACGCCAAATGGCGACTGCGCAAAGAGCCAAGCCCAGACGCGCAGACGGCGGTGGACACGCGACAGAACCACTGCCGCGAGGTCACAAACTACATCCGCTGGCTCAAAGAGCAATAAGATCAGCGGGGGGGGAACCTGACACCAGCACCAGCGAATCCTCCGGGGAAAGGCCATACAACCCGAGAGGCCCGCTGTTTTCGAGCTCATCGGACGGCGGGGACGAGACAATCCCCCAAACAGATCCGACACAGCCTGTCGCGGAAGCCGACGAGCGCCGCAGGGAATTGCTGCGAACACTGCAACGCAAAACCCACGAGCGCACGCGCTTACGACGGAAAGCCATACGGTTTGTCTGCATGAAAAGCACACCCCGCCGCGCACCCAAACCCTCGTCAGCAGACAAACCAGCCGCCACAACCGTCACGCCCAAAGAGAGCATAACGCAGCAAATGCGGAAATGGCTCCAAGCCAGGTGGCCAGGGCACAAGGCACACGAGGTCCCTCCCCCACAAGGGGTGCAAACAGACCCCACGGCAGAAACTCGCAGACGTCGGATACACAAGGCGCGGGCCAACGCCCTCACGCCGGGTAGAACGTACGCATGGCGAGGTCTGTCCATTCCGTACAAGATATGGAAGGGCACGGAGCGGAAGGCCATCCGGTGGTGGCTGGAGACGCGCAAGGCCGCCGAGGCCGCAAGGCCAGGTCCTGTAGGCGAAGCAATGGAGGATGACGAGGCCCCGGGCACAAGAACACCGGAAACGGTACTGCGAATGGGCCAAGAGGAAGAGGCAGTGGCCAGGAACCCACGGTCGCATAGGGCACCCACGCGGACGGCCCAACGGGACATGCCGCCGGGTAGTAGCCTCCATCCAGGGACCCACCGGAGAGCAGAGATAGAGTCCAACATGCAACGTATGGCGAGCCAACTGCGGGACATACAGGACCTCAGCACGGGAGACCCACCCACGCGGGGAATGCAGACAGGGCCACCCCAAACCCCCTATGCGGCAGCCCCCCCGCCTCACCTGGGACCAATGTACGGGCCGACCACCCCACACCCAGCACAGGGACACGCAGGAGCACTACCACCACCTCCCGCATTCACACCACTCCAGCTGCAACCATGGGGCCCGGCATACAATCACGCCACGACACCAACCACCCCACCCTGGCCACACCCGCAAGCGACAGGGAGCGCACCCATTGGATCCCCCTTCACCGCCCCCATCCGTCCACCAGGAGGCAATCCCATGGGCTCGCAACCTTCCTTGTGGGAGAAGGAGTCACTCAAGGGCACCATACGCAAAACGTATGACCCTACCAAAACGGTCGCCGTTTCTGGCAAGGACAAAACCATTGTCACGCCGGACCTCCACGAATTTCTCCAATACATTCACCTCCACGGGAGCCAAGTCAACTATGACAAGGAACGTATGGTGCGGGTGCTGATAGCCAGCTGCGAGGCCAGCATCCAGACGCGACTACACAACCACATGCGGACGTGGCACAGCACCGGGGGTGCACCCATGGGAACACCCATTGGCCAATGGGAGTGGGCCGTGAACCTGCTCCGAGCCCAAAACACTCGCACGGCGCCGTCCACGAGCGAGATCAGGGAACGTATCGCACAGCTCAGGGTCGACCACAACATGGACTTCCACCAATTCGTCAACGAGTTCCATACGCAGCGGGACAAGCTGCGAGAACTCGACGGAGCCGATGAATACAGCAAGGGCTCCATGGTACGGGACTACTGCCTCCCCCGGTTACCAGAGGAGATAAGCAGACACTGGAAACTATCCTACCTGCACCTCAGCACGGATCCACACATCGCGGAAAGCAGCTGGTGGCAGTCGATTACGGGAGTAGCGAACGCGATTGGCAGGCCACGAGGAGCACACTTCAACGTGATGGCGGAAGACAGACCCAGGGAACTGCCACAGCCAAGGGCATGCTCAGTCTGCGGGGACACAACACACACACCGCCCCAGTGCCCACACTCCACATGCCTTAACTGCGGGGAACACGGACACTGGGCAGCAGCGTGCCCACAAGCATCTCGCCGTACACCATCGCGAGGAACATCACGCGAGCGATCCATGGAACGCGGACGAAGGAGCGCGTCGCGAGAACGGGAATGGCCACGCCGGAACCCTGTAGATGAGGACAGGCGCAGGTACCAAACCCGACTCGAGTCCCGCTCGCGGGAGGACGAACAGCGCAGAGAGGGTAGACGCGACGAGCGGCACAGAGGGGAAGACAGACGCGCGGACCACAGCGGATACGGTCGCTCCGATCGTAGGGCACCCTCCGAGGACCGTTATCGAAGGGCGTACTCCGAAGAACGCCAGCGCTCTCCACCTCTCGGAGACGAGCCCCGCTCGACGGATAGAGACGCCACAGGCCAACGCACGAGCCACTATGCACAGGCGGCGCGCCAGGTTCACGACAGCCGCGACGTCCGAACCCATAACGCGGGCAACACACCCAAGCACGCCACCTTCGCACAGCTGTCAACCCCAGAGCCTGACACAGCCAGCCCAGGCAGGGTGTTCATGGCCAACCCATGAGGGTGCGGGGGGCTGGCAAGCGAAAACCGCGCTATACGGAGCGAACACTGGACAGCGCTGGGTGACATCAGGAAAGGCATCAATGTGGAGGCATACGCCACAACGGGCGAACCCCTGTGCCAACAACGTTATGCTGCGAGGGACTTCTTGAAAACCGACCTGGCCAGCCATGGCCCGCCAGCCCCGAGCCCTAGAGTCATATGGTGCCAGGCCCCCTTCAAGGAGGCCGCACCGTACATCAGCCACACGGAGCAGCAAGTCATGCAGTGCCCAAACAGCATTGGATACGCCCTCTTCCCGGAATGGACGAACAGCGAGGCACATGTCCAGTTGAAGGGATGGGAACGCATCCACACGTTCCCGACGGGCACGCTACTCTTCGAGGCGGAGGCTCCAACCCGACCCAACAAACCCCAACACGGGCGCAACAGGGCATGCAGAGTACTGTGGCCAGTCCACGTCTACCGCATCACGCACGCGGAGCTGCAAAACCCAACGCCCACGGCAGCGCTGCAACAGAGCTCACCGGCACACAGCCACCCGTACATCTTCAAGGCCAAAGCACACCGACGAACCAACCTTCGTATCCGCACGGGAGCACACTATACGTTGCTCACGGAGGAACAAACGAAGGCACTCACGGCCGATCCAGCACGTCTGGAGGACATACTGGTCCTAGGAGACACGGGTGCCACACACTCGCTCGTGCCGTTCCGCGTAGTGCAGCAGCTGGGGCTGCAAGTGGACACAAACCGCGGAGGAGCAGTGATACTGGGCGACAACAGCAGCGGAGTTCCCATCCGAGGCGAGTGCAGGGTTCCAATCACCATAGGCACGTACGCGTGCGAGGGCCCAGCATTGGTCATCGATGTTAACTGGGACTCAGCACAGCACCTGGTGTTGGGCAGCAACTGGATAGAGGAGCACCACGTGATGCTGGGAGCGGGAGCAGGCAAGGGACCTCAGATGGACATCAGGGGACGCAGCGGACGCGAGAAACACACTGTGTACGCGAGAAAACCCGCGAAAACCGAACCCTTGGGGAACCCCAAGCCCATTCTCGACTCTCTCATCACATCAGCGCCACACTTTGCGCAAATGGTGGAGCAGGGACAGTACCAAGAATCATCTGGAGCGCCTTGGATCGCAGTAGACTTTCGCTTCGAGAATGGCGAAGCGATAATACAGTTCCCAGACGAACCAGCCACGAGGATAACGACTTGTTGGACGGAGACGAGTTGTTGCAATACAGCCTCCTCCATACACAGCTCCATGCCTCAACCACTACCACCACCCCTGTCACCAACACGGCGCATGAGAAGTACAACGTCCAGGACCTTCTGAAGGACACCCCCGCGGGCATCACCTCAGCCACGCTGCGGAAGTGGAAAGAGACATTCCATACTGTCTTTCAGGACGACCTGCCGGACAGAGCGATGTCAGACCACATCGAGGCGCGCCTGGAGACCATCCACTCCATCCCGCTACTTCCGAATGCTAAACCAGTGTTCCGCCGACAATGGCGCCTCTCCCCTGCGGAGAGGGCGGAAGTGACCAAGCAACTCCGCTACCACATCAGCAAGGGCTTGGTGCAGCCCTCATCCTCACCCTGGGGTGCACCCATCCTATTCACACCCAAGCCAGATGGGAAGTTGAGGATGTGCATTGACTACAGGGGGCTGAATGCGGTCACGGAAAGGGACGTTTACCCGCTACCCAGAGCGGAAGACCTTTACGCAAAGGTGAAGGGCAAAACTGTCTTCAGTAGCCTTGACTTGCTCAAGGGATACTGGCAGATCGGCATCCAACCGAAAGACAGGCATCTCACAGCCTTTACAACCCCGGAAGGGCTGTTCGAGTACAAAGTTCTGCCCATGGGCCTCACCAATGCACCAGCTACCTTTCAAAGGATGATGACCAACATCTTCGGAGATCTGATCGAACAGGGAACCGTCATGGTGTACCTCGACGATATCCTGGTGATGACAAACTCAGTGGAGGAGCACGACCAGGTCATGCAGGCCGTCCTGCAACGCTTGGCCGACAAGTCCCTGTCGGTACGGTTCGACAACTGCAAGTTCGGCATGACGGAACTCAAATTCCTCGGCTTCATCATCAGCGGCGATTCCGTCCGCACGGACCCCAAGAAAACCCAAGCGGTTTGCGACTGGCCCGTGCCAACCACAGCAACTGCGCTCAGGGGATTCTTGGGTCTCGCCAACTACTTCCGGAGATTCATCGAGGGTTACGCCGTGATGGCAGCGCCCCTCACCGCGCTCACAGGTGGCAAGAAGCACTCGCAGATCACGCTATCCGCTAAACAGCTGGAAGCGTTCGAGGCCATCAAAACGGCGCTCATCTCCCCGCCAGTCCTAGCGGTGGAAGACCCCAAACGCCCATACGAGGTCATCACGGACGCTTCATGTGAAGGCATCGGAGCGGTATTGATCCAACGGGACGACAACGGTCACCCCAGGGTCATCGCATACGAGTCCAAAGCGTTCACCACGAAGCGCGCCAACATCGAGGCAAGACTCACCACAGCGACTCAACTGCCACAGCCAGACGGCAGCATTCGCTTGGATCAGGCAGCGCTAGAGGATGCGTCGGGCAAGCAGGAACTCACAGCGCTCATCCACGCTCTGAAGGTATGGCGGTGTTACCTGGAAGGAGCGGAGTTCACCGTGTACGTCGACCACAACCCCCTCACGTACCTGCTGAAGAAGACCAACCTCAATCGATGGCAGGTCCGGATTCTGGAGGTAATTGCCATGCACCCTGGCATGAAGATCCAGCACATTCCGGGGAAAACCAACATCGCGGACGGCCTCAGTCGTATTCATCACTGCCTCCGCCAGATACAACGACGGCCCACCAGCACCCCTAGTGGACCAACCCACCACAGCGCTAGCAGCGATCCTCCACTGCACACAGGGTACGGGCTAGGACCTGGTCTTCCCGAGACTACATAAGTCGGACCCTTACCCAACAGACGCCAGCCCACGGCGTTCGCAGATGCAGTAGCACACCTCCACAGCGTGTACGGGCCACCACTTTTCTACCAAGCAAACATTACACGCGCCCAGGCACGCAAGACACGAGCCGGAAACAACACACAGCCGCCACCACCCCCACAGCCAGTTACACCTCCTCTCACCCAGCCTCATGAGCAACCCACGCCGCTGCCCACGGCAACACCACCACTCACAGTCACGGCCGACGACTCGCTCATGGAAGACGAGGAGGATGAGGAAGCCACACCGGGGAAAGCAGCGGAGCTTGTCACAGCACCGCAGGGGTACAGCTGGGCCACAGGCTTCCTGCAACAATGCGTTGATGGCTACACTAGGGATCCAGCAATGGCAAAGCTCATCCAGACCCAGCTCAAGCAACCGCACTCCCCCACGGCCTGGACACAGTCACGGGGGACTATGGTTCCGCAAGGGCGCTCTGGTGATCCCGAAGGAGAATACTATCCGCGAGGAGTGCATCAGCCAATACCACGACCCCCCGGAGGCCGGCCACCAAGGCGCACTTAAGACCAGAAGAGCGAACGCTTCTACTGGTGGCCCACCCTAGAGGAGGACGTCAGACGCTACGTGGAAACCTGCGACTCATGCCAACGTATGAAACCTCTCCGCAGGAGACCAGCAGGACTGCTGCAACCACTGCCTATTCCAGCCGAGCGACTCAAGCACTGGGTCATCGACTTTGCAGTCGCACTGCCGCGAACACCAGACGACAAGGACTCTGTCCTCGTCATGGTCGACAGGAAAACGCGGTACATGCTGCTACGGGCCTGCCCAACCCATTGCCCAGCGCAAACGGCAGCGGACATCCTGCTGGAGGCAACCTCTACTTTCGGCAAGCCATACTCGGTCATATGCGACCCGGACAGCCGTTTCAAGAACAAGACGGGGCCTTTCCACAGCACGCTCGCAATGGTGAACTGCGAAGTCCATGTGGGTACCGTGGATCACCATGAAACGGTGGGACTCGCGGAGCGCACCATCCAAGCTGTCAAGGAGCAGCTGCGGCATTACATCAACGCTACCCAGACCAATTGGGCCACACTCCTCATCGCGCTGCAG
>NW_028323506.1:0-44289 GCF_984573655.1 Nuphar pumila | reverse complement strand
CACAATGTTGGACTTGTGTAATGATAATAAAACGAAATCATTTTATGATCTGAGTTTTTGTGGTTGATTTAAACAAGTCCTTTATTTATTGAATTGTGATTTACATCCAATAAATACAATGTGTCCCAACATAGCTGCCAATCTACTTCCAAGATAGTGTCATGTCCACATGCTACGAGTGCCCTTCTTTTTCTTTATACTTGTGCGTATAAACATCTTGTAAAATTGATTATTATTTTATATATCGTAAATTGTGCTTTAGAAGTCTTTTGGTATATAATCAATGTTAGGAGGAGGTTTGCATTTCCTGTGAAACTTGTAGTATGTGTCTTATGTTTTCTATTTTAATGTTGGAAGTAGATTGGCAGCTATGTTGCGACACATTCTATTTATTGGATGTAAATCACAATTCAATAAATAAAGAACTTGTTTAAATCAACCAAAAAAACTCAGATCATAAAATGATTTCCATTTATTATCATTACTCAAGTCCAACATTATGCAACCACTTACCTGAAAAACGTAGGTGAAAGCTTACTCAGATCATAAAATGAATCACAACCTTGATCAATGCCCCAAAAAAGCTTATTTGAACAACCCTTCTCAGCCCGCTTAGATTGACATTCGAAGGACAACCGCAAATCACTATGCTGCGATGTCGCAAATCGCTATTCAACGATAACCATAAATCGCCATTCAGTGATGCCATGAATCGACTTCCTGCATAAGCCACAAATCGCTATCCGGCTCACAGCACAAACTATCCAGCAATGGGTGTGCCATCCTTCTATCGGCGGCTTGTTGACAAGTATCAAAAGATAGTTGTGGCTGTTAAAGAGGAGAGGACAACAAAGGATGAAAATGGAGTTGAGTTCATAGACACAGACAGACCACTACTATAAATCGTCATTCAGCTGATGATCACTACTACAAATCATTGTCCAGCGAATAGGAAGGACAACCTCAACATGATCAGGCGACACACTTGGAATTCTGCTGCGGAATTGAATAAGAAGGGAAACCAGTCACAAACAACTTTGAATGTAACACCATAATTGTTTTCCATTAGGCGTTGCGTACGGACAACAAAGGATGTCTCGTAAGTTTTTTGATTATTCGTACATTATTCATTTATCACGGTGGTTGAGCAGTAGATCTTTTGGCTCATATATAGTCGCACAAGCACTGGACGGTGTGATTATCTTCTACTTCATGAACCAGCAATAGTCAAATCGACGATACCTTTATAAACCTGGTGTTCTTCCCTCGAACATCTGAGGCAAAGGAAGACAGCTACACGACCAACAATGGTGAATCAATACGATATTGTCTACACATCGTCTCCATTTTCATCAAAATCCGTCTCCATGCCATATTTGCGCTTTGTGTTGTGTACTCTATAATGTAATTTCAATACCGTTCATTGCAATGTGCTTGTTCATTTCAGTAGAACATCCACCGACGAAGTTGGGCGATAACTTAGTCAATCACTCATGCAGGACATCAAAAGAATGCACAATGAATTCGCACAGTGCAACATGATCAGTAATTTTGTTCATATGAAAGTAGTAGGAGTTGTCTATATACGTAAGCCATGTGTACGTACGTTAACAACAACATATTTGCTGCAAACAGACTATATCCAATTTCGTCAGTTATATTAAAAACAACGCTCCAAGCAAGACTATAAGCATCGTCAGCCCGTATTTCATGGTATATCAGTTGTATTTTATGTTGCTTTTGGTTATTGATTTAGTCCAGTTGATTCGTATGTTAACATTGCTGTTAATAAAGTTTTGGCTTGCAGACTATCTTACGCCGTTTGCCATACTCCAGTGGATTTAAAGACGGCCTACCTTATTGGGTTAACGGTAATCATTGCGGAGACCTTTTGTCTAATGAAAAAGTAAGTAAACACCCCTAAAGTGCAAGGTCACAGCATAACAGTGCTAACATCATTTTTTACGATCCATTTGCAAATATTGATTCCTACACTCTGGCATGCTGAAAAGCATTGGGTCTTATACGTGATGGATTTACATGAAAAACAACTATGGTGTTACAATTCATTGGAAGTCGACAGTGGTTTACGGCTTGACATTTCCCATCTCGTAAGATTCAATCTATATGAGTATCGTGTCATGTACTGGGGTCATGAATTTACTTTCGGCCGCTTTATTCTCAGATCGGTTTCGTCAAAGCCATTTTGGAAGTCGACGTTAGCGAGTGGATCTATCGCACTGCATACCATGCTCCTTTACAAAATGATGGCATTGATTGCGGCATATTTGTAATGAAGTACATTAAAGCGATATACAATGGTGCAGAACTCTGTTTCGACGTTGTATGCCATTTCTTGGCCTCTGTTATTAGTGATTAAATGCATGTCTATTGGTTACACATTACAATTTATTTTTGCTGGTTGATACACATGGATTCCGCGAAGAACTCTGCCAAATATTGACGTCTTTTCTAATTGCGGAGTCGAAACTAACCGAGCCGCCACGAGGATGTAAAAGGCAACAACCAGCGGTGCCCAACCCGCATGATTGATAGTCGCAGAATTAGATTGCGATGTATGCAATGAACGAAGCCTTGTAATGTTCGAAATGATAATAGTCAACATCGTTATGAAATGTTTGATGTTTAAACATCGCCTTATTGCTGACACGCACAGAATGAAAATCACAGAAGCGATTCAAGATGAATGCGGTGAACAAGAGCCATTAATGTTGCTTTCGTAATTACAAATAGTACACAACGATAAGGCAGGTTTGTTGTTCAGAAATGGTGGTCTAACGTCAGCTTCACCACTACTACCATGAAATCTTGTGTAAGAATTTGAATTTTTTTTGAATTTTAAACGACTTTTCCTTTAATTATGATATTGCATACATATGAAAAGAGTCTACACGGATACAACAACTGCGTCGAAGCACCTATACACTCGATTCAAGAATAAGTCGCTTTTGTAGGAATTGTCGGTTTGTCGGTTCCTTATTCGCGAAACAAAGTGAAACACATCCTTAACCTGTGTGATGTGTCATTCAAATATTAATGAAACGTCCTATCACCCTCCGTCACTTTTCAAATAAATACGACAGTTTTAATAAACAAAGAGCAAATCTCAAATAAAATACCCTCTGCATTAATGAAATTGAACAATGGGATGTCAGAGAGCTATTCTCAAAACTAATCAATGCGATGAGACCTGGTAGTTCAAATCACGGTAGCACGTAGCGTGTGAGTTTGATTGTAGAAATATTTTTTGGCCTTATATAAATCCACAACTTTGTTTAAAGCGAACATTACGTGCCTTTGTTACTAGGAATCACGGAAATTCATTTCCGCACTTTTCGTTCACGTAATGCGAGCTATACAACGATTTTGGAACAACTACAAAATATCTTTCGCTGTACAATATTTTCAATTACCGAAGAGCAGCATTACCAGCATTGGTTAAGCGCATACAACACAAAACTATGTCTCGATACGATTTAGTTTTCGTAAATGAAGCAGTACAACGATTTACAAGAGTGTGTGGTAATGTTCAAATTATATTTCAACGGAGACAGATTTACAAAATTTGTAGTCTTACAAAATTTGCCTACCGGAAGTCCTCCTATATATCTCCAGTCTATCTCTATTTGTATGTGTCTGTCTCTCTGATTGTGTTGATACCAGTAACCAGACGATTCATATACCGACGAGATGAACCCCCATCACCGAAACGATCGCTCCTCTGAAACCTCCTCCTCGCGAGGGGGAGGAAGAGGATGCGGTGTAGCTCCTGTTGGCCACCCTCAGCGCGCCGACCGCGTCCCTCGCCACCGCTGACGACCGCAAATTAAATGCCCGTGACTGCACCGCTGGCAGTTCCACGTCAGCCAACTCCGCCTCCATCGACCGCTCATCACCATGTTGCGACTGCACCGCCAGAGTTGGGTGAGAACGGTGACGGCAGAGCTCGTTAGGTTGTACAGACAGAGCAATCGATAGGTTTCGTGATGTCTTCTTTTAAATCGTTGTAATTTTGAAAAGATTTTTATATGTAAAACATGTGAAAACCAGACATCAAATAATAAAAATCGGTTCTCACTAGTGAATGAGACCGGGTCGAACTCAGGGAACGAAAATATTTTTTCTTCAAACACACAATTCTAAACTATTTTTTATTGCTGAATTATTAAATGGAAAATGTTTGAGAAAAGTAAAAACAACTAACTATTACAACAAATGAATACCCTTCACAGAGGGCGTAAAAAGCGATATTTACAAACCCAAAATTAAATTCGTAATTCTAAAAATAAAGCAAAAAATCTTCTATCTTCGTACTTCGTGTCACACAATTGCTTCTGCTCCACTTCTGTGCTATCCTGCACAAATCAAATGAACACGAGCAGTACCAGAGATAGAAATATGGAAACTATACTAATCAAATATACAAAATAAATGCTAAAACAAGGAAAGATAATGTGAAAGACATGCGATGACAAAATTGAATGAAAATGATTACTAATTGCTAAATGACAAGTAATAAAATGTTAATGCTAATGTATGCAAGTTAACTACTAACAACATCAAACACTAAGTAATACTATTAACTATATTAAACCTAATGACAAATCACTAATTAAACCTAAGTACTTAATGTAATTTCAAAGCAACTAACAACTAGTTTTAATATCAAAGAATCAATTAATCAATCAACTAAGTAACCTATTATCAACACACTAAGCAATCTACCTACTAAGTAATATCTAAGAAATCAGCTAATTATTAACATCTGATCCAACCATTCAATCAGACATCAGTAATTCAGTAGCTCAAACCGGATCCAGGTATCCAATTAATCTGGTTCAGCCACACAACACCCTTGCCGAAAAAACAGATAGGTTTGGCTTCAAGTATCAAACCAGAAATCAATTAATCGATTTTCTGAACTCCCTCACTCAACAATTAAACAGTTACACACTGGAGAATTGTAAAGGCACGACAATGGGACTTGAAACACATATCCGATCAACTTTTCACCGCAAGGGGTAAAATAAGTTCCGGCAGATCAAGAGAGCTCAGGCAGGAGAATGTCAGATTCCTGGTTTTCAAGGTAAATGTGAAGGGCGTCTGGCTGAAGCAAATCAGGGTTATGATAAACTAGAAATCAGATGTTAATCCAAACTTTTGGCTGATTAAAATCAGATAAACAATAAAAAAAAATTGGATTCAATCTTGATCGCCGGAATCTGATTGATCGGAAGCATACATTTGATTTTCGGACTTCAGTCATTCAGTCCAGAGATCAAGCATTCGATCAATCTGTTGTATCATGATTCAGAGGAAATGTAGCATATCAAGCTCTGTTTGTTCTGATGAACAACAAATCAATCTATGTTGGACCGTTGTAGAGTACTTCACGGCAAAACAAGAAATTCTGGTAAATAAAGAGAAATTCCGTCGGATGAATGATGCTATGATTATGTTTTCACAATTTCTCTAGATTCAATGCAAATAAACTGATCAGATTCGATGATCACAATCAACTTTTTATTAAACTAAAGATCTATGAAAAAAAACACATGTAATAGGATGAAATCAGATAATACAATGAGATAAAATGTAATCTACTGAAAACAAGATATGCGATGAAGAATTTCTGAACATAAGATGCAATAAAAAAAATACAGATCTAACAGAATTAAAATATGTGAGGTATTGATGCACAAAACATAAAATGTCTAACTGATGCTGAATTAAAAAAAACATATAACTCACACTAAATAAAAAAAAAAACAAAAATGAAACTAAAGAACGAAGGGGAAAAAGAACGAAGGAAAAAATTAAGAAGATATGAAGATGCATCAACAGAAGAAGAAGAAGATGATGAAGAAGAATGATTGAGAGATGGACTTACCGTAACTTAAGAGGGATTAGAAGAGAGGTGGCCTTCCACCTTCACGCCATTGCCGAATTGAAAAATCCTCCACCAGAAAAGAGAAGAGAGAAATAGGGAGAAGGGGAAGAAGGAGGGAAGAATGAAGTGGAGGGAAAGGGTTAGGGAAAGATGGCTCTGGCGCACAAGAGGGAGACAATTTTCATTTTTCCCCATTTTCGATTTTTAAAGATGTGCAAACCGGTTTGAACCGGTTTGTTTTATTTTTTCAAAAATTAAAAAAAACTATTTAAAGAATTTTGATTTACTAAAAACCTCAAAACTAACTAAACTACTCTAATCTAAAGATTACTTCTAAAAAATATTTACAATAAACCTCATTTCACTTATGTTTTAAAACTAACTATATTCTCATTTTTGTTATTTTTATTTTATTTAAAAACTAACCTACTACATTTAAGCCAAAAACTAAAAATATGCCTAAAAATATAAAAATAAAGCTATTTTTCATACATTTTCTATTTTGAAATCATTTTAGCTTATTTAACGAAAACTAACATAAGCTTGGGTTTTTAAAACATTTTTTCATAAAATCATGCATATTTTAATGTTAATTCACCTTGAAATATATGCATGATCATTTCGCATTACATATTTTGTCTCCTGTTCTTTTTAAACTCAATCAAATTTCCGCATATTTCCTCGCGTAATTCTGGTATATCTTCCTGCAACAAAAATATGTAATGTGAAACCAATATATAACAGGAATCCCCAATAACAGCGGATACAAAACTCATTCAGCGTCGAAAAAAGGTTCTTCTCCTTTGTATATTGCTTCAATATGCTTCATTACGAATATGCCACAATCGACCCCATTACTTTGTATAGGAGCATCGTCAGCACAGAGCAACATCCACTCGGCAATGTCGACACCCACATAGTCGTTCAGGAATCCCGCCTGTGATAAAGGGAAAATATAGTACAGTCTGGTCCACCTCAAATAGCTACACTTTACCTATGGGCGGAAGCTTACCAAATGCATAGCGTCACGTTCTACACCACTGTGGCAGTCCAATGAGTTGTAGCACCATAGTTGTTTTTTTCACAAAATTCATCTCGTATAAGACCCAATGTTCTGGATTTTGCCACAGCGTAGGAAGTAAAATCTGCGAATCGATACAATAATTTATAATTCCATAGACAGATCCTGATGGGGATGTAACGACTAAACCTTGAAGAAGAGGTTTGTTCACTTACCTTATCAAAATTCGCAAAGTCTACGAACTCTTCACCGCTGTTCCAACAAAATAGTGTATCTGGGAATCCACTGGTGTATGGCTTTCGCCGGACGTACATCTGTTGCACTAAATAGTAAGGTTTAACCACCAAGAAAAGTGAGTAAGTCATAAAAGCAAATAAAACAATGGTAGACCAGACATACCATGAAATAAGGGGTGATGATGCGTATTGTATTGCTCGTTGCGTTGCTTTGAATATAATTGACAAAATCACACATTGTCTGGTTGCAAAAATTTACAAACTTCAAAACATACAAACCGAAGACCTAGAAAATAATAGTGGTTACGTACGTACAAAATTACTGATAGTGTTCCCATCTGCAAATTCATCTTGCATCTGCTCGATGTCATCTACGACCTCGTTAGGGCATTGCCGCCCACCCTTATCTGTGGATGTTGCACTGAGTGCACCATGAGCGTAGTATTCAGAATTCAACATTGAAATTATTTTCTACAATAAACAACAAAAGTAGAAATACGACATGAAAAGGCAAAAATATATGTCTTAAGCGCTAAAGCTGGTACTGTGGGAGTGGTTGTCTTCTTCTTCGGTGTCGTGCCTGGTCGTATTGCTCCCATCGTGCTCTTCTTTGGTGCCATGACTGGTCGTATTGCTCTAATCGTCCTCTGCTTTGGCGCCATGCCTGGTCGTATTGCTCCCATAGTCCTCTTCTTTGGCGCCATGCCTGGTCGTATTGCTCCCATAGTCCTCTTCTTTGGCGCCATGCCTGGACAAAGATATCAATGCCACCTTTGCAACGTAGATACGGAATCGACGTCGTCAGTCAAATATAAAGGAAACATCCTTTAATATGCCACCCTTTTTCGAAAACCGTCCGCAAATTAAATGATTGCATTTTAAATAATTAATAATACATCATTTCACATGTCGCCCTTGCTCGATAAACGCCCACAAATTAAATGATTGCGTTTTAAATAATACAAAATATGTCTTTTCCTATGTCGCCCTTTTTCGAAAACAACTCGCTAATTGAATGATTTCATTTTAAATAATAAAAAAACTGTCGTTTTGAATACCGTCCTTTATCGAAGACAACTCACAACTTAAATGATTGGGTTTTAAATAATTAAAAAACCATCGTTTCGACTTCATATTATAACAATGGTTGAGTGGGAGATTGACCCGAACCGAACAAACCCGTTTTTCAGGTATGAATAATCTTTGACGATTATTCAATTGATTATCAAACATGGATACATCGATATATTCATGCCACATATCTTAGCCCTTATCGGTTTTTAACAACAAACATTCATTGTCGCTTTATACTAGTATCATTTAACACCGCAAATCCTTGTTGACTTACAACATTTATAAAGGGACAAGCCATTGCCGTTTGCGTTGTTGACCTCATGAATTGCAATCCTATTTCGCGGTTTGCATTGAAGGTGTCCCCGCAAATGAATGATTTTTGACAGGGAACAATATCGTACCAATTTTGGCTGACCGGCATCCTATTGCGCGATTGCAATTTACTTACAATTTACTTATGATCATCACTAGCAATTTCTGAACATCAAACTTCTCTGATCGCTATTCACTGATATTATTTACGACTTCAGAACTCGTTAAATTATTGTTCACGACCTACATCGCAAATCCTTTTTGCGATGTATTTTCGAGGGGGAGACAAATACAGCGATTGCTGGGCAGAAATGCTCTATCATAACGATGGCGACCTTATTCAATGCCACGAATTCTGAACAACAGACATCTATTTTCGATTAAAGTTTATTTATTTACGAGATTCACAGACGAAACATGTCTGTTACATGTAATAATAAAGAATTAAACAATAAAAGAATGTCAAGTTACGACAATTAATTATACAATTACAACAAATAGCTATCGTGATAAAAAAGAATGCCTAGGGTTTATTACTAGGCACTTGACGAATCAGAGGAAATATCATACACTTGTCTCTTTGTTTTTATTGGTGGACCGTCTATCTTGGGTGGCCTCTGGGTTGTGTCCATCTTACTAAAAAAGCTGGTCATCATCTCTACCACTGAGTTCAATTGTATCCCCATATTGCTAACTTTTGTCCTTAATTTCTTATTCTCCCTCTCCATAAGATCGAACCTTGCGGCAGAGACAATGTTTTCTTTTGTAGCAAGTGTTCGCTCTTTATCAAGCTTTGTTACTGAGGGAATCATTATTGTACCCAGAGAGAGACGATGTTTTGGTTGTAGAGGCTGATCTGCAACATGAGAGGGGGCAGTTGGGAGGCATGGGTTCCCAATTTTATCAATCACCAGATTTTGGTGCATTGGTTACCAATACCTTTCGAAATAGAATGGATCAAATTGTCTTCCATTAGAATCATACGATACGACAGGAAAACCACCTGAGTTCCAAATGAATAATTCGTCCCTGTAGCGTTCGCGCCAATTCACGTTCCTGCACCCACCACTATTCATCTTCCTTCTCACTTCCAAAGGCTTATTTGTGATAGACTGTCCCAAGCCAGATTGCAGAAGAACTCGACTACCATGCTGCAACTCAGCTTCATAATTGCAAAACAGCCACAAATCGCGGTCAGACAATCTAGCAGCCTCTGCAACAACGTCTTGGTTATCGTCCTCCCCATCTCCATAAGGTCACTACAAAACCTGTACATTGGTAATTCTTTTTAATAACGAGTGACAAATATATTACAATTTACTTAAGCATGATATGGCGACAACGATATATACTACGAAAGACAATCCTGCAGCAATGATTACTTAAGAATGCTAAACATTACAACGATTTATAATACTCAATAATAAATGCTGACACGATTGTAAACAATTTGAGAACGTTTACCTCATTTAGTTGCAGCCCATCTAAAATGGACTTAGCATTATAAACTGTGACATTTATTCTAGCCCAGCGACTGATCTTTGAAAAACCACAACTCGTAGGGGCACCACGTGGACGCAATGGGATAATATGTTCCCACGCCCAAGCCTAACAAAAACAATATTATTAGTAATACTACAACCTTCAATGAAATTAGTCTACAATTACTAATTATGCAATCAACAAATACCTGAACAAATTGTCAAAATTCCCCAACTGTTTTCGTACCATTACTCGCACGGTAGAGTTGACTGTACAAGTGCGCGAGCATAGCGGCACCCCAAGCATAGTTGTCGACTTCGTCTAAGTCTGTCAGGTACTGCAGCCACATGGAACTTATTCTCGAACCAGAACAATCGGAAAATAATATAAGACCAAAAAAATAAAGAAGGAAGCCGCACAACTCTTGGTCAGCTGTTTCAGATGCACAAGTAGCGGAGCGACCTTCCCATTTATTATGGAAAAATGAAACTTTCATTGATGTGGACTTCATTCCACCAGAAATACATTGACTCCATTCGTCCATCGATATTCCTAAAAGGGTCGTGCATTCTTCCCTTGCGTTATAGTTTGAATGCCGTAATAGGACAGTACTGCCATCGCACTTAAGACCAGTGATCCTCGCTACATCTTCTAGAGTCATGGTGATCTCAAAAGAATCAAACCAGAATGTGTTATTCTTATCATTCCACTTATTTACCAGGTGGGTCATGGTATTCCAGCAAGTTTCAAAATATTGCTAGTCCAAAAGGGCACCGAAGTGCATATTTCGTAATCGGTCCTTCTGAAATGCACTCAGCTGACCATACCACGACAGAACTACAGACCATTGACACCGACCTCCGAGTTTTTCACCTGGTGCTCTACTTCTCCTGTGACCTCCCTGTAACACAAAATAACATATTATTCCTACCAATTGTCAATTAGTTCCATTTGTACTTATAAATACTATTCTACTAACTGCTATAAATAATATTGGTTGCACACAGACTACCACAATAATTGCTATACCAAAATCGCTAAACATATTATTAAATCTTCAAAGACAAGACGAATTTATTTACCTTGGTCGCTCTTTTCTCCTGTTCTCTCTCCAACCTAAACCTTTCTGGTGGGTCCACTGCCTCCAACTGCCTTTCTCTTTCCTTCTCTACCGGCTGCACCATCGCCTTCCTTTCTCTCTCCTTCTTTTTCTCGTCTTCCTTCTCCTTCCTTATTCTCTCCTTCCTTTTCTCGTGCTCCTTCTCCTTTTTTTCTCTCTCCTTCCTTTTCTCGTCCTCCTTCTCCTTCCTTATTCTCTCATTCCTTTTCTCATGCTCCTTCTCCTTCCTTTCTCTCTCCTTCCTTTCCTCGAACTCCTTCTCCTTCCTTTCTCTCTGCTTTCTCTCCTCCTCCTTCTCCTTCCTTTCTCTCTCATTTTTCTCCTCCTCCTTCTCCTTCCTTTCTCTCTCCTTCTTCTCATCGTCCTCCTTCTCCTTCTTTTCTCTCTACTTCTGTGCCTTCTCCTTCCTTTCTCTCTCCTTTTTCGCCTCCTCCTTCTCCTTCCTTTCTCTCTCCTTTTTCTCGTCCTCCTCCTTCCGCCGCCTTTCTTTCTCTTCCAAATATTGTTTCTTTCTTTCCAGCACTTCCTCCTCCTGCTTCTTCTTTTCTCTTTCCTTTTCTTCCTCCTCCTCCTTCTTCTGTCACCTTTCTTACTCCTGCTTCTTTCTTTCTCTTTCTTTTTCTTCCTCCTCCACCTTCTCCTTTCGCCGCCTTTCTTCCTCCTGCTTCTTCCTTTCTCTTTCCTTTTCTTCCTCCTCCTCCTTCTCCTTCCACCGTCTTTCTTCCTCTTCCAAGTCTTGTTTCCTTTTTTCCTACACTTCCTCCTCCTGCTTCTTCATTTCTCTTTCCTTTTGTTCCTCCTTGTAACACCCCAGCTTTTTATAGTAAAAATTTTGGAGTAAAATTTTTTTTTTGAAATAGCGGAAGTGCGAAAAACACAAGTCGGGTGCATTATAGGGTAAAACAGAGAAGTACTAAACATACCATTCATTAATTGAAACATTAATCTCATTAATTACATCTCATAACAAAAATGTAAATCTACTAATCAGAGTTCAAGCAGTAAACACTGAAAAACTGAGATCTCTTGACTAATTTCATACGCGACGCCAACGATGCTCCGATTTAATTACTACCTGAAAAATATTTAAAGCAGAAGGGTCAGACTCCCCTGTCTGCGTAAGAAGCATTATATTTATATGTGGTGCTCAGTGTCATGTGTACAATTATGTGCAACAACTATAGATATAACCAGCATGGAAATTTATATCATTCTAAGAAAATGATTATGCTTTCTAATTCATGATACAATGCAAAAGATAACTGAACTAAAGATACATTTATTCACAATAACATAAGCCGTAGATTCTACAAGTTTTACGAAAGTCATATCAACAGTTCACGATTCTTCAAGAAGGAGTATTTCATTTAACTTAATTTACTTAATGTTTATCTTACTCTTACCCTGTGGGTAAGCACAGGCATAGACCTCGTAGCGGACCGAGACCATACGGGGGTCTATTGTTTAATAACCCGTATGACTAGCCGTACGGATATCCAAAGGGGACGGTCAATGACCGAGAGAGAACTCCCCAGTGGCTAGAACAAGAATTAGGATGCACCCTGTACTTTTGCAGAAGACTTGGATCTACCACCTAGGACGCATTGGTAGTCCTGGTCCCCTAACTTCGTGGACTGGGGACCTGGCGAGACGCCTAGCTCTCACGAAAACAAGAATGTCCACGAAGCTTGTACCACCTACCCTCTCTAAGGTAGACCATGGGTCTAGTAACATACACCATCTTTCAGGTGTACCTAGAGCCCAGAGAATCCGGTAACATATACCATCTTTCAGGTATACCCAGAGTCTCAAAGGTTTTATTTGATATTTTTATTTAACCTCTTCTTTATAACTAAGTGCGAGCTATCGCACTACGAGGGGTCCGGTAACATATACCGTCTTTCAGGTATACCCAGAACCACCAAATTTTATATTTCACATTCTTTTCGTTGTTTTTTTTTTCCTGTACGAGTCATCGCACCACAGGGGATTTCCAAAATCCCAAACCCGACATCGGGTTTACACATATTGTCCGCATCTTATAGTCAGGGTGACTTATCCACCACCAAAGAGGGAACCCCCCCCCAAGCTCAGCTCGACTTAGAGCGCTCATTTATATTTATGTCTTGACCAAGGGTGTACGCACTCATTCCCGCACTATGTCATTCTCGTGGTATGGGTCTCTTAATATATATATATATATATATATATATATATATATATATATATATATATATATATTGTTTTTTTTTTTACAAACCCCCAATGTCCGTGGTGTATTGCCACCCGCAATACCGCAAGTCGCGGTAACGCCCTGCGATCAATTGATGCCTTCCAATGGCCTGCTCCACCACTACCGCCCATCCACATATGCAGCCCTTTGCTTGACTGACGTTGATCCACCAGAGGCCACGAACCGACTCCTGATAGCCAGGAGTAGTCGGCCAATAGGTTTGACTTGACTCTCGGCCATGGATATAACCTATTGGCTATAACAAGACCCATACACCCTTGCAACCTGAATTATTAGTGTTCTCTGATGGGGTCCATAGTCTGGCCGTAGTACCTGCATCATCGAAAAAAAATGGTGATTCCCTGTTTTGCTTCAACCGCTCTTCATTACCGGTAGCAGGTAGTGTCTCAGCCAAAGCCTATGGTGCCAACATTGTTGGACCTCACGGTCCACCCCAGTCTGACAAGGTGAACTGGTAACTAACTGGGACCAGATTGAACCCAATACGTGTGTTGGGGTTCACTACAAAAAGGGACGGACGAGTCAGCCCCAGAATAACCTTGCACTCATGTGCAGGTCCATTTTGATTTTTAGCAGCAACTATACATCAGCAAAACAATCAAGTTTTTATTTAAAATATTTTTTTTCTTGCAAGTCATGTAACAATAGTGTGTGTGTAACCCATCTGTGTGTTATCATTTAAACCTTTCCTAGTAGTCCGTGTATCAAGGTGACATCTAGGCATATGATAATATGTCTTCTTAGCCATGATTTAGTTATCAGAGTACTTGGAAATGCTATATATTACTCTTACCTCAAGCAAGTAAATAAGATTGGAGATTATATGACCTCTTCAAGCACGTTGGATACCCATCCATCTCAGCCGCAGAGATCACCCATACATGTTACTAATTCCCGTTTTCATATTTTGAACATGGTAAATAAAAGAAAACAATAATAACAGACCATTTTCCTCTATTGATTTGTAGGTAGATTTATCTTCATGGCTGAACCCTATTCTAAATGCACTGATGTAAACTGAGTGCCATGTGTGATGTTTTAATATTCAGTCCATGCACAATACAGTCATGCATCCGATGCATACTTTATTTCCATGCAGTTAACACTCAACATCTACAAGTGTTGGGGGTGCATAGTTCTCATTCCAGTTTTCCTTTATTTTTTACAGCTATTTAATCATACTCAACCACATCAACACAACTAACGTTTTTTTTCTTAGTTACAAGTGATTTACAGGTTTGACATGTATGCAGGATATACAATTTATTTTATGCATGAAACCATGGGTATGTAACCATTCTGTCATTACAAATCATGTGCCCATTTACGTTGTATGATACTTAGCATGTAAAAGTTTTACTATGAGTTAGAGATGAACCCATTATGTGCATTAAATCCCCATTCCAGACCATGTTGGTGGTGATGGTGAACACACTACCTATGCTGGTGGTGCCATCAAAGGAAAATGATGGGGGTGTGAACCATATTTGGGGTCACAAAAACCCTGATCAACCACACACGAATAAAATGCCACTTACCTGTTCGAAGCTTCAACTGGCAAAAATGTTGGTTTCTTCTTCCTGTTGGAGCCGTCACCCACACACCTTGATAATGGGAGTTTACGCCGTCCAACAATGGGGGTCGACCACCACCGTGATAGAGGGAAAGGAAAACGTTGAGAGAGAGAGAGAGAGAGAGAGAGAGAGAGAGAAATCTGAAACTCTTTCTCTTCCTCCACCTTTAATTCCTTCTCTCCCCACGTAGGGGAGTTTTGGTTTTCAAAAACCCAACTTCCAGCCCACCTTTTTAGTGGGTCCTTGGAAGTCCCAACTTTGCCCCTCCCTCACATTGGCAAATGTATCTTCAACTTCCCATCTTTTTTTCTTTTGTGGTACCCTCCCCCATTTGGTGGGATTTTTTTTCTTGTTTCTTGAAAAAAAAGAGGAGCCAAAACCACTCCTGCACGTTTTTGGTGGGAGGTGGTTATGAGGTAGAGTTTATTTATTATTTTTTTTTCATCATCCTCTTTTGGTGCAAAAATGAAAAATCCATGCACAGGGGTTTTTGAACCGGGGTCATCAACCTACGGGGTAACGAGCCCCACCACTTGTGCTACACTATTTTTCGTCGCAAAGTGTGTGAATTAAAGTGTATTTAACTCTTTTAGTCTTGTTTCGGATTTTATGAAAAAAAAACAATGTTTTTCATTTCTACGTGGGCACACCGGGGTTTTGAACTTGGGTTGTGGCTCCCCACAACCGTGCATCCTACCACTACACCACACCATCACTTGGTGTTTACTTTTGCAAGAAAATTCTATTTATGTCATATTTGAACATTTTTTTTTTCTTGTCGATGGATTTCTTCCATTTTCAGGTGGATTTTTCACCCGTTGGTTCAAAACTTGCCCTCCCTTACCTTAAATGTGTTTCGGATCTCACGCTATTATCCCGAAACCATTTAATTTATCATTGGGTCCTGTGAACCGGGTCAGATTATCGAATCTTGCCAAGATCCGGATCCAAATACCACCTTTGAGAGTTTGTTACAGGTTTCGTTCTAGAAACCACAAGTCATAAAAAAATTGTACTGCCTAACTTAAAATCTTACTATTTCACATAACTGCTCCCTTTTATTAATTTATAATTCCATAAATTTCACGGGTTTTACATCCTTCCCCTCTAAAAAGAAATTTCGTCTGCGAAATTTGTAATACATATCAATCAAACAATTGTGGGTATTTGTCCTTCATTGCTGCTTCCGGTTCCCACGTGCATTCTTCTAAGACATGATGTCTCCATCTCACTTTGACTAATGGGATGACCTTGTTTTGCATCACCCGCTCACTGCGATCTACGATTTCGACCGGTCTCTCTTCTATGGTCAGATCTTCTTGCACACTGATGTCCTCAAATTGAATCACGTGTGATGGATCTTGAATGTATTTTCTCAACATCGATACGTGAAATACATTATGAATCTTGGAAAGTTGAGATGGTAGCTCAACTCGATAAGCCGTTTCACTGATCCGCTCCAATATTGGGAAAGGTCCGACATATCTAGGACTCAACTTTCCCTTTTTTCCGAATCTGAAAACGCTCTTGGTCGGCGATACTTTGACAAACACTGCATCTCCCACTTCGAAACTAAGCTCTCTGCGTCTCTGATCTGCATAACTTTTCTATCGACTCTGTGCTGCTCTAAGTCGATCTCGTATCTTCTGTATTTGTTCAGTGTAATGTTGAAGTACCATTGGTGACTCAACTGTTCTTTCGCCAACTTTATCCCAATATACTGGTGACCTACAAGGCCGCCCATACAGTTCTTCGAAAGGCGCCATGCCAATACTCGCATGGTAGCTATTGTTGTAGGCGAATTCTGCTAGTACCACGTGAGTGTCCCATTCGCCTTTCCAATCCAACATATAGGCTCGTAGCATGTCCTTCAGTGTCTGTATGGTCCTTTTTGACTGTCCATCGGTTTGTGGATGAAAGGCAGTGCTGAACATCAACTTAGTTCCCAATGCCTTTTGTAACTGCCCCCACAGTCGTGAGGTAAACTGAGGGTCTCTATCAGAAATAATCGAGATTGGCACCCCATGTAGTCGCACTATCTCCTGGATATACAGATCAGTCAGGCTCTCCAGTGATTGACCCTTTCTCATCGGTAGGAAGTGTGCCGACTTAGTAAGTCGGTCAACCACTAGCCAAATAGAGTCATGGTTCTTTCGGGTTCGTGGTAACCCCATCATGAAATCCATCGTGATATGTTCCCATTTCCATTGAGAAATTTCCATCAGCTGCATCGTTCTTCCTGGCCTTTGATGCTCGATTTTGATTTGTTGACATGTCAAGCACTTTGCGACGTATCTAGAATGATAGCAAAAATTAGCATAATTCCGATCTTATATCATAGAAAGAACAACCTAATTAGAACACATAAAATTTTCTCGTGAATTGGTTACCTTGCAACATTGCGCTTCATACCATTCCACCAGTACCTGTATTGAAGATCTTTGAACATCTTGGTACTGCCCGGGTGAATGGTATACTTGCTCTTATGTTCCTTTGCTAATAACTCTTCTCTGGTCTCTGGATCACTCGGTACCCATAGTCGATCCTTAAACCATATACTTCCATCCTCCTTGCGCTGGAAAGCCGTGTCTTCTTGCAATGTCAATGCCTCCATCTTCCTGTACTGCGAGTCTTCTTTTTGCTTAATCATGATCCGCTCTTGCAGTTCTGATCGTACCGTCAGGCTAGACAGCCTAAGTATGCCTTGATCGTCAGAGAAAGGTCTCCATTCTATGAACTCAGAAATCATCTTCCATTCAAGACTTACCAGGCTAGAAAGATTCCCCCCAGCCTTACGACTAAGGGCATCAGCAACAACATTTGCTTTCCCGAGATGGTACGAGATTGTAAATTTGTAGTCCTTGATGAACTCGAGCCACCTTTTTTTTCATATATTAAGTTCTTTCTGAGAAAACAGATACTTCAAGCTCTTGTGATCAGTGAAGACTTTGAACTGCTCCCCATATAAATAATGTCTCCAAACCTTCAAAGCAAAAACCACGGCCGCCAACTCCAGGTCGTGAGTGGGGTAGTTCCTCTCATGAATCTTCAGTTGTCGTGATGCATAGGCAATGACCTTGCCATGCTGCATTAGTACACACCCCAGTCCAGTACCAGAAGCGTCTGTGTACACCACGAATCCTCCGCTTTCAGATGGTAAGGCTAACACTGGAGCCGTAGTAAGCTTAGCTTTAAGGGTTTGAAAGCTTTCTTCACTCTTCTCATTCCATTTGAACTTTACCCCTTTTCGTAGAAGCTTTGTCATTGGCATAGCGATTCGGGAGAAGTCTTGAATGAATTGCCGATAGTAGCCAGCTAATCCTAGGAAGCTTCGAATTTCACTGACATTCTTTGGTTGTGACCAATTCATCACAGCTTCCACTTTGGCGGGATCTACTGAAACTCCGTCTTTTGAGATCACATGTTCAAGGAACATGACTTCTTTAAGCCAGAATTCACATTTCGAGAACTTGGCATATAACTGATGTGTTCGGAGGGTTTCTAAGATGATTTTCAAATGTTCTTTGTGTTCCTCTGCATTTTCTGAATATATTAGTATGTCATCGATGAAGATGATGACAAAGGAGTCTAAGTATGGCCTGAATACCCGATTCATCAGGTCCATGAATGCCGCTGGAGCATTAGTGAGTCCAAATGGCATTACCACAAACTCAAAATGCCCGTATCTGGTTCGAAACGCTGATTTTGGGATATCTTCATCTTTTATTCTCAACTGGTGATAACCTGACCTCAAATCAATTTTAGAAAAGACCTTTGCTCTTTTCAATTGATCAAATAGGTCCTCGATACGGGGTAGAGGATATTTGTTCTTCACAGTTGCTTGGTTCAGCATTCTATAGTCTATGCATAGTCTCATAGACCCGTCCTTCTTTTTCACGAACAGGACCGGTGCTCCCCATGGAGACGTGCTCGGTCGTACAAAGCCACGCTCCATCAACTCCTGCAACTGCTTCTTCAGTTCTTCCAACTCTGCTGGTGCCATCCGATAGGGTGCTCTTGATATTGGCTTTGTACCTGGCATTAGTTCGATCCCGAACTCGACTTCCCGCTGAGGAGGAAGTCCAGGAAGTTCTTCTGGAAATACATCGGCAAAATCGCGAACGATTTCCAGATCCCCAATCGGAGTCGACTTCATTTCTCCTTCGATCATACTGACTAGGAAAGCCATATCTCCCCGACGGAGATACTTTTGGGCCTTGAGGGTCGAAACAACCTTTTTTTGAATACCTGGTCTTGCTAGACGAAATACAACCTATGGCATGTTAGGTCGAGACGGGACAACCTTTCCTTCTCTACAGAGAATCCCGGCGTAATGTTCAAACAACCAGTCCATACCTAATATGACGTCATACTCGGTCATATCGAGTAATACTAAATTAGCAGGTAGGTTGTGATTCCCTAATATGATCTCTACTTCTGGCATATAGTTCACACAGATTTCATTAAGCCCTATGGGGTTGTATACCACTAATTCATGATTTAATGATTCAGTGGGATTACTAAGTTGTTTTGCAAAATTTACAGATATAAAGGAATGTGATGTTACAACAATGAAGCCATACATGATACTTCAAGTACAAGGTTTTGATGATGAGCAAGTAGAATCAACTGCATTTCAGCTAAGGCTATGAAGAAATTGAAGAATTCGGTGAAGAATCCTTGAAGACTAGTGTGCAAATGTTTAATTCATTAAAAGTCTTAGATTCTTGTAAGAGCCTTACTTAGAGTGCATATTTAGGTTGCATTTCACCTTAAAAGTCTTTAGAAAAACTTTTCTAAAAGAAACTCTTTTGAAAATCTTTTTAGAAAACTCTTTTCTTAAATTTTCATGTTTATTAGTCGACCAATCGACTTATCAGTCGACTAATTCTTTCGCACCATATTTTCTAAAAAGTAATTCTTGTCAAATTAGTCAACCGAAGATTTTATCAGTCGACTGGACAGAATGTCTGTTTTCTGGAAAATTAGCAGCAGTCGACTAATGGTTTTATCAGTCGATTGAACAGAACATATGTTTTCTGAAAAATTTAGCAGCAGTCGACTAATGTTTTTTATCAGTCGACCGAAGAGAATGTTTGTTTTTTCAGAAGATTTTAGCAGCAGTCGACTAAAAGGTTTTTCAGTCTACTGATGATATTATCAGTCGACTAACTTTTCTTAAGTCGACTAAGTTTCAAAAGTTCAGATTTTCAAACGGCTCGATTAACAGATCAGTCGACCGACGATAACGGTCAGTCTACTAATAACTAACTATTAGTCGACTAACTGATGTTTCAGTCGACTAATTTTGTCATTTTCCTAAAACTTCAAAAAAGGCGTGTCTTTTCATTTTTCAAACATTTTGATCGTTCAAAATAGACAGTTTTGACACCCTTTCATACTCTCAACGTATGGAATCTTTTAACTATAAATATGAGTGCATTCTACACTAAAAAACATGAAATTCAATAGAATCATATTGAATTACTTTTTGCTTTTCAGTCCTATTCATTCAAGTATTTGTTTTCTCACTCACGTGATATTTTCACTTCAGTTTTTCACTCAAATCACTTTGAGAGATAGTGAATTCGTGAGTAGAGTGTTTCAACAACCTCAAAAGCCAATTGCATCTCATTTGCATTCAAAAGGAAGGCTCATAGGTTGTATTGTAAGTTGTTATTTCTTTTGTGTAAAAAGAAGGACTCTTTGGTGTAAAAGAGTTGTTTGCTTTCAGTAGGATTGTTACTGAAAGTGAGACCGGTTATGGTCTGTGTGATCTTGTAGTTTACAAGGTTGATAGTGGAAAATCTCAAGCGGGTTTTGCTTGGGGACTGGATGTAGGTCGGGTTTGACCGAACCAGGATAAAATCTTGTGTTCTTTGTGTGTTTGCTTTGAGATTTGCAAAATCATTCAATATTCCGCAGAAATTTTTAAAAGCACTATTCACCCCCCCTCTAGTGCTTGTTGCCTCGATCTTAGTGCACTTTCATTTGGTATCAGAGCACAAATTTGCTATTACTTTGATTTGATCATCAAATAGCATGGCAACTACAACATCTCAGCATAAAGAAGGAAGCTCCTCCGTTCGTCCTCCTCTCTTCGACGAAACAAACTATGGATACTGGAAAGTAAGAATGACAATATTCCTGCAATCCATGGATCTCGATATCTGGAGAGTTGTTTCAAAAAAGTACCAAACTCCATCAACTGATTTCAGCCGATGAACCGATGATGAAAAGAAGATTGCTTCACTTAATGCCAAGGCAATGAATGCCTTATATTGTGGCGTTGACAAGGTAGAGTTCAATCACATCTCTCAATGCTCTACAGCTAATGAAATCTGGCATACTCTTCTCGTAACACATGAAGGTACGTCAAAGGTAAAGGAATCTAAAATTGCTTATTTAGTTCATAAATTTGAATTGTTCAAAATGAAGCAAAATGAATCTATATCGGACATGGTAACTAGAATGACCGATATAACTAACACTTTGAAATCCCTTGGAAAAGAATATTCACAAGTGGATTTAGTCAGAAAGATTCTAAGGTGTTTAACTCCTGAATGGGAGAGAAAAACCACTGCTATTGAAGAAGCAAATGATCTCAATACTCTCACTCTTGAAGACTTAGTTGGTAACCTAATGGCATATGAGGTCCAACTTCAAGACAGACAAGAAGAAGAGCCTAAAAAGAAATCTTTTGCTTTTAAGGCTACTTCTGACTCAGAAAATTCTGAAGAAGATGAAGATGAAGATATTGCCCTCATCACAAGGCAATTCAGAAGATTCATCAAAAAAGAAAGATTTCAAAGAAAGGCAAAGAAAGCAGATTCTTCCATTCCCAATGAAGTAAAGTGCTTTAACTGCAAAAAGGCAGGACATATCAAGAAAGATTGTCCTCTTCTCAAATTCAAACCCAAGGACCAATTCAAGAAGAAAAAGGCATTTCAAGCCTGTTGGGATGATAGTGACTCCTCTTCCGATGAAGAATCAAATGAAGAAGTCGCCAACATGTGTTTTGTAGCACAAGAAGAATCGGTAAGTCAATTTGACTATGATGAGTTATTTGAAGCATTTAATGATTTATATGCTAAATTTAAGAGTCTTAGTTCTAAAAATAAAGAGTTAAAAACTAAAAATTTAACTCTTGACTCTCAAAATAAAGTGTTACTTCAAGAAATAGAAGATCTCAAGAAGGAAAATTCTTGCCAGGCAAATGAGATAAAAGAAATTGGAGTTAGAACCAATCTCTTACAAAAGGAAATATCTAGTCTTAAAGAAAAGTCAAATGATCTTCTTTCTATAGTGACCAAATTCACAAATGGTCAAGAGAATCTAGAAAAACTTCTTGGTTCTCAAAGATGCTCGGTTAATAAAACCGGATTGGGATATAGCTTCTTTGATACTCAAAATAGACCAAACTATGTGGTGAAAAATCAAAGACATTATTCTCAACCTTTTGTTCATAAAACTAAACTTTCTAGTTCTAATAGAAATGCATCTAGAAATGATTATTCTAGAAATGTTTATTCTAAATCCTTTTATAGAAAGAATATTTATTATCAAAGGAAACCAAAATCCAAATGGATATGGGTTCCTAAGACTAACTCTCATGGACCCAAAAATAGAAAGGGGTCAAATGCTCTGTTTTCTGATTTTGTTATAGGTACACAACATAAGGAGCAAATGGATATTAGACAACGGCTGTTCCAAACATATGACTGAAAGGCCGGAGTTATTTTCCACCCTCCAAAATAAGGATGGAGGAACCGTCACCTTTGGTGACAATAACAAGGGAAAAGTGATAGGTATTGGTAATATTGGTAATCCAAAATTTCCCTTGATAGAAAATGTTCTTTTAGTGGATGGTTTAAAGAATAATTTAATATCTATTAGTCAATTATGTGATAAAGGTTTTCATGTATCTTTTGAAAATGATTTATGCTTAATTTCTGATTTTCAATCTAAAAAGATCATTTTTAAAGGTAAAAGAAGAAACAATGTGTATGAACTATATCTAGATTAATTACCCTCTTTTAATGAAAAATGTCTTATTATTTCAAATGAAATTCAATGGTTATGGCATAAGAGACTTGGACATGTTAACTTTAAAATTATTTCAAAATTATCCAAGAATGATCTTGTAAGAGGCCTACCTAGAATACCATATAAAAAGGATCACTTATGTGATGCTTGTCAAAGGGGTAAACAAATCAAGAGTTCTTTTAAAGCAAAAGATATAGTTTCAACAAAACGTCCTCTTGAACTTTTACATTTAGATTTATTTGGACCATTTAGAATTCAAAGTTTGAATGGTAGCAAGTATGCTTTTGTTATAGTAGATGATTATTCTTGGTTTACATGGGTGATTTTTCTAAAAAGCAAAAATGATGCTTTTTCAGAATTTTCTAAACTTTGTAGAAGAATTACAAATGAAAAATCTACATCTATTATTAAAATTCGTAGTGATCATGGTGGTGAATTTGAAAATGAATCTTTTCTAAAGTTTTGTGATTTACATGGTATCTCTCACAACTTTGCTTTTCCTAGAGCGGCTCCACAAAATGGAGTTGTTGAAAGAAAGAATAGAACTTTGCAAGAATGTGCTAGAACCATGCTTCAAGATAAAAATTTACCAAAATATTTTTGGGCTGAAGCAATTAATACAGCATGTTATGTCTTAAATCGTGTTCTTATTCGACCAATTTTACATAAAACATGTTTTGAATTGTATTATGATCGTATACCAAAGATCTCATATTTCAAAATTTTTGGTAGTAAATGTTTCTTGTTAAATACCAAAGATAATCTTGATAAATTTGATTCAAAATCAGATGAATCAATATTTCTTGGATACTCTTCTAGAAGTAAAGCATATCATATTTTCAATAAAAGAACATCTTGTATTGAAGAATCTCTACATGTTGCATTTGATGAGAATTGTGAGCAGGTTATTCCTCTAAGCGAAGAAGAAACAATACTTCAAGAAGAACCCTTGATAGAGAGTACTTCTCAAGAAAATATTCCTCTTCAACCGGTTTGGAAAGAAGTTCCTAATCATCCACATGAACAAGTTATTTGTGAAATAAAGAGTGGTGTCCAAACTAGAAGGCAGTTAGAAAAATATATTGCAAATGTTGCTTTCATATCTAAATTAGAACCAAAGAATATCAATGAGGCATGTGATGATGAATTTTGGATTTTAGCCATGTCTGAAGAACTTAACCAATTTACTAGGAATGATGTTTGGGATCTAGTTGATAGACCAAAGGATCATCCAGTAATTGGAACAAGACGGGTCTTCCGAAATAAGCTGGATGAAAATGGTGAAGTCATTCGTAACAAAGCAAGGCTAGTGGCACAAGGCTATAATCAAGAAGAAGGCATAGATTTTGATGAAACCTATGCACCAGTGGCTTGATTAGAGTCAATTCGTATGATGCTTGCTTTTGATAGTTACATGAACTTCAAGTTATATCAAATTGATGTTAAGAGTGCATTCTTAAATGGACACATCAATGAAGAAGTTTATGTAGAGCAACCTCAGAAAAGGTCTACAAATTGAAAAGAGCTTTGTATGGACTCAAACAAGCACCAAGAGCGTGGTATGAAAGACTATGAAATTTTCTAGAACAATATGGTTTTTCCATTGGTCGGGTAGACTCCACTTTATTTATTAAACATTTTAATTCAGATATTCTTATTGTGCAAATTTATGTTGATGACATAATATTTGGTTCTACTAATGATTCTCTTTGTAAAGAATTTGCTAAGGCTATGCAGGAAGAGTTTGAAATGAGCTTGATGGGCGAATTAAACTACTTCCTTGGACTTCAAATAAAGCAAACTGAAGAAGGAATCTTCATCAATCAGGCTAAGTATACAAAAGAACTTCTCAAGAGATTTGTGATGGACTCATCGAAATCAAGAAAGAATCCTATGAGTACAACTACTTCTCTTGATAAAGATGAAAATGGTAAAAGTGTAGATACTAAGCTCTACAGAGGTATGATCGGATCTCTATTATACTTAACTGCTAGTCGACCTGATATTATGTTTAGTGTTTGTATGTGTGCAAGATTTCAAGCTAATCCAAAGGAATCTCATTTAACTGCAGTAAAACAAATTCTTCGTTATTTGAAAGATACTTCAGATTTCGGTTTGTTTTACCCAAAATCATCTTCCTTTGATTTAGTTTCATATAGTGATGCAGATTTTGCAGGAAGTAAATCTGATCGCAAGAGTACTAGTGGAACTTGTCATTTCTTGGGAAATTCCTTAGTCTCTTGGTTTAGTAAAAAGCAAAATTCAGTATCACTCTCAACAACTGAAGCTGAATATATAGCGGCTAGTTTAGCATGTTCACAAGTACTTTGGATGAAACAGACCTTAAAAGATTTTGGTTTGAATTACTCCACAACAACTATTTATTGTGATAACACTAGTGCTATAAATCTTTCTAAAAATCCTATTCAGCACTCAAGAACTAAGCATATTGAAGTTAGACATCATTTTTTAAGAGATCATGTGTTAAAAGGAGATATTTCGTTAAATTTTATTTCCACTAAAGAACAACATGCCGATATCTTCACTAAACCTCTTAAAAATGAAGATTTTATGAGAATTAGGAGAGAACTAGGTATTTGCTCGTTTTTGGATTTATAAAAATGCTGATTTTTGAACAAAATCTCAAAATCGCACTATATTAGTCGACCGATAAAATTTTAGTCGACTGGTGTTTTATATTTTGGAATGTATCGCACCATATTAGTCGACCGATATATTTCTAGTCGACTCATGATATTTTTAGAATAAGTCGCACTTTTTAGTCGACTAATTTTTTTTAAAAAAAAAAATTTAAGTGAAGGGACCCGACACCCCTTGGATTTGTTTTAAAACCCATTTTTTTTTTAAAAAAGAAAAGAAAAAGAGGCATCGTTTCACTTCGTACCTTTTCATTTTTTCTTAAAAACGAAACCCTTAAATCCCTCTTTCTCTCTTGCCTCTCTCTCTTCCAAAAAACCCTCGGAGTGCCGTTCGACTCCATCATCGCCGGGATTTTCTTACTATAACAGGGAGACACCGGAATCTTCTGGCCGTGATCTTGAAACGTCGGAACTCTCTTGCCGTGACAGTGCTTTGCCGGAATCCCCTTTTGGCCGACTTCTCCTCATCGTTAGCCACCACATTATCCTTCGTTTTTTATCACCGGAAAGTTTTTTTTCCCTTGTCGGACGTCATTTGGAAGCCGACATTTTGGTAACCATGCCTCGCACGAAGTCTGCATCTGCAAAAGGTTTCGGTTCTCCTCCTCCTACACCTACTTCAAGACATGGTTTTTCACTAAGATTACTTCACAATCCTCTTCTCTATGACACTTTTGGATCAATTTCTGCACTACCTATTTTACCTGGCCGAAATGTTCTATTTCACTTGTTTTCTCGTTACAAAATAAGAGAATTATTTCCTGGTATTTCACATCTTTTTGATGCTTGTGCATACACCCTTCACTATCCTTTTCTTATTCACTTGTTTTACACGAATTTACAAATGAATCATGAAACTGGAGTTTTGTCTTTTCTTGTTCGTGATGTTGAAATCGAGTTTGATTCAAAATTACTTGGAGAAATTCTTGAAATTCCACCTTCAGACACTCTTTTCAACACTATTGAATTGAATGATGAAAGAGTTTTTGAAAAAATTCTTCTTCCAAAAGCACCTCACTGCCCTCCTTTCAAAAATACTAATCTTCAAACTCGTGCACGCATTGCTAGACGAATCCTTGCCTACAATGTTCTACCCAAAACTGGTTCTTTTGATTATTATTCCACAGATCTATCTACGGCTCTTTATGTTTTATTTGGAAATATTTTTGTCAACTGGGCCAATGTGTATTTTACAAACTTGTGGAAACAAAAACCATTTCTTCCTTATGGTTGTCTTTTAACCCATATTTTTAGACATTTTAAAGTTCCTTTAACAAATGAAAAGTACATTGAGCAAAAAGAGTTCTTTGATCAAACAATTTTTAAAAGAATAAAAATTAAATATCTGCCTCCTTTAAATGTTGATCAAACTGAACCATCTGATCCTAATGAACCATCTATTTCTGAACCTTCACCCTCTGCGACACCTTCATCTCATGTAAAAAGAAAGAAATTTTCGACAAATCAAGACCATGATGAAGTTATGCAGAGACTGGAAGCTTTGGAGCTGCATCAACACACCTTTCGTGAAGATGTGACTCAACAACTTGCTTCAATTCAGAAGGATGTAACTGCCATTAAGGATTTGCTAAACTCTCTTTTCTGATCTTTGATCTTTGAAAAACTTACTTTATGGGTTGTAATATTTTTAAACTTGTATCTCTATTTTGCTTATGCTATTTTTGCCCTTACTCTTTTTGATTCTGACAAAAGGGGGAGAAAAAGATAAAGATAGCATTACTTTGAAATTGCAGGGAGATCTTGAGAAAAAGATGATAGCAATTACATTACAGAAGATCTTGCATGAGAAATGCAAAATTAAGAGAAAAAGAAAGCTTTGAATGAATGTATTTCTAAATGCATGAAGAAATGATGAAAGGAAATGCAAACCAATCAATATGTGATATATGTGCTTTAAATGTGCTAACTTTTAATGTTTTGCAGCATATTGATAGGGGGAGTAAAATCTCTATCTATGCATCTAAATGCTTCATCTTTGATTAAGTTTGTCATCATAAAAAAGGGGGAGATTGTTACAACAATGAAGCCATACATGATACTTCAAGTACAAGGTTTTGATGATGAGCAAGTAGAATCAACTGCATTTCAGCTAAGGCTATGAAGAAATTGAAGAATTCGGTGAAGAATCCTTGAAGACTAGTGTGCAAATGTTTAATTCATTAAAAGTCTTAGATTCTTGTAAGAGCCTTACTTAGAGTGCATATTTAGGTTGCATTTCACCTTAAAAGTCTTTAGAAAAACTTTTTTAAAAGAAACTCTTGAAAATCTTTTTAGAAAACTCTTTTCTTAAATTTTCATGTTTATTAGTCGACCAATCGACTTATCAGTCGACTAATTCTTTCGCGCCATATTTTTTAAAAAGTAATTCTTGTCAAATTAGTCGGCCGAAGATTTTATCAGTCGACTGGACAGAATGTCTGTTTTCTGGAAAATTAGCAGCAGTCGACTAATGGTTTTATCAGTCGATTGAACAGAACATATGTTTTCTGAAAAATTTAGCAGCAGTCGACTAATGTTTTTTATCAGTCGACCGAAGAGAATGTTTTTTATCAGTCGACCGAAGAGAATGTTTTTTTATCAGTCGACTAATTTTGCCGTTTTCCTGAAACTTCAAAAAAGGCGTGTCTTTTCATTTTTCAAACGTTTTGATCATTCAAAATGGACAGTTTTGACACCCTTTCATACTCTCAACATATGAAATCTTTTAACTATAAATATGAGTGCATTATACACTCAAAAACATGAAATTCAATATAATCATATTGAATTACTTCTTGCTTTTCACTTCTATTCATTCAAGTATTTGTTTTCTCACTCACGTGATATTTTCACTTCAGTTTTTCACTCAAATCACTTTGAGAGATAGTGAATTCGTGATTAGAGTGTTTCAACAACCTCAAAAGCCAATTGCATCTCATTTGCATTCAAAAGGAAGACTCATAGGTTGTATTGTAAGTTGTTATTTCTTTTGTGTAAAAAGAAGGACTCCTTGGTGTAAAGGAGTTGTTTGCTTTCAGTAGGATTGTTACTGAAAGTGAGACCGGTTATGGTATGTGTGATCTTGTAGTTTACAAGGTTGATAGTGAAAAATCTCAAGCGGGTTTTGCTTGGGGACTGGATGTAGATCGGGTTTGACCGAACCAGGATAAAATCTTGTGTTCTTTGTGTGTTTGCTTTGAGATTTGCAAAATCATTAAATATTCCGCAGAAATTTTTAAAAGCACTATTCACCCCCCTCTAGTGCTCGTTGCCTCGATCCTAGTGCACTTTCATGTGAAGCTCTACAATCAAATAAGACAAGGGCGGCTTGGCCCGAAACAAGCACGGTACCTTGCACAAGGTTCCCCGTCTCCAATTGGTCAGCTGTGGTGGCATACACGCGTCCTGCTACGCGTTGTGGAGCCGCCTGAGACTGTGGTGGTGGTGCACGGTGCTGTTGAGGTTGTTGTCCTCCAGTACCACGTCGTGCATCATCGGCTTGCTTCTTCCGACACTCCTTGATATAGTGTCCCATTTTTCCACAGTAAAGATACCCTCATGTCTCCCGGGGGCATTGTTGTCCGGGGTGAAAGCGGTTGCACTTCTGGCACCTCTGATTCTGCCCTGACATGGGTCTAGTACCTCCATCGTGCCTTGATTTCTTGGTTTGATGGTTGAAATGCTTCCCACCAAACCTCTTCTTGAACTCGGGTTTTTGAACCCCGATTTTGTTCTTTTGCGACTTTTGTCCCTCCTTCCAGTCATCGTCGAGGAGAGTCGCAACCTGAATAACAAGGATAGTTTGATAACTAGTCAACGTTTCTTATTAGTCAAAGTGTTAACTTTGATAACTTAAAACAAGACTTGCATCATAATGAATATAGTGGTTTTACCTGAATGGCTTCATCGAGGCTCTTGGGCCTTCGGGTATACAGACGATTCCGCAAACCCGTCTTCAAGCCTCGAGCAAATTTCATTGCCCGATCCTCATCCGATGTGTACACATTCGGACAATATCGTTCCAGACTGTGGAACTTAGTGATGTAATCGGCGAGGGGCATCTCGCCTTGTTGCAGATCCAAGAATTCCTGCATCTTCTTTGCCCTCTCGTGCTTGGGAAAATAGGTGGCATTGAAGACTTCTACAAATTCAGTCCATGATACTGGGCCGTCCTGGAACTTGACTGCCCTGGTGGTTTCCCACCACTTTTCAGCATAATCCTTGAGACGATATGTCCCAAAGTCCACCCGACACTCCTCGGGCACCTTCAGTACACGGAAGATACGTTCGATCTCTCGTATCCAACTCTCAGCAGCTTTTGGATCCGTCTTTCCGGAGAAAGCAGGAGGATCCATGTCCATGAATTTCTTGTAGGACATAGTCCCACCGTTTGTACTCTTCTTGTGGGCAACCTGATGTAAATTATTGCCCATCTGCTGCATTGCTGAAGCCTGTTGACCAACCACCTCGGCCAGGTTGTGCAATGTCTCAATTATGTCATTGCAACGATTTGACCACGTCATCTATGTGGACAAATCATTAAATAAAGAAAAAAAAATGAATTTGTCACCATTCTCTATTTATAATTTCATAGAAACACAATATACAATTTTACTAATTTACTCCTAAGATATTAAAATCACATTATACCCTACTTACAAAGTCATCGCGGTCGCTGGAAGAGCAAAGATCTCATGTTTTTCAGTCCCGCTCTGATACCAAAGCTGTAACGCCCCAACTTTTTATAGTAAAAATTTTGGAGTAATTTTTTTTTTGAAATAGCGGAAGTGCGAAAAACACAAGTCAGGTGCATTACAGGGTAAAACAGAGAAGTACTAAACATACCATTCATTAATTGAAACATTAATGTCATTAATTACATCCCATAACAAAAATGTAAATCTACTAATCAGAGTTCAAACAGTAAACACTGAAAAACTGAGATCTCTTGACTAATTCCATACGCGATGCCAACGATGCTCCGATTTAATTACTACCTGAAAAATATTTAAAGCAGAAGGGTCAGACTCCCCTGTCTGCGTAAGAAGCATTATATTTATATATGGTGCTCAGTGTCATGTGTACAATTATGTGCAACAACTATAGATATAACCAGCATGAAAATTTATATCATTCTAAGAAAATGATTATGCTTTCTAATTCATGATACAGTGCAAAAGATAACTGAACTAAAGATACATTTATTCACAATAGCATAAGCCGTAGATTCTACAAGTTTTACGAAAGTCATATCAACAGTTCACGATTCTTCAAGAAGGAGTATTTCATTTAACTTAATTTACTTAATGTTTATCTTACTCTTACCCTGTGGGTAAGCACAGGCATAGACCTCGTAGTGGACCGAGACCATACGGGGGTCTATTGTTTAATAACCCGTATGACTAGCCGTACGGATATCCAAAGGGGACGGTCAATGACCGAGAGAGAACTCCCCAGTGGCTAGAACAAGAATTAGGATGCACCCTGTACTTCTACAAAAGACTTGGATCTACCACCTAGGACGCATTGGTAGTCCTGGTCCCCTAACTTCGTGGACTGGGGACCTGGTGAGACGCCTAGCTCTCACGAAAACAAGAATGTCCACGAAGCTTGTACCACCTACCCTCTCTAAGGTAGACCATGGGTCCAGTAACATACACCATCTTTCAGGTGTACCTAGAGCCCAGAGAATCCGGTAACATATACCATCTTTCAGGTATACCCAGAGTCTCAAAGGTTTTATTTGATATTTTTATTTAACCTCTTCTTTATAACTAAGTGCGAGCTATCGCACTACGAGGGGTCCGGTAACATATACCGTCTTTCAGGTATACCCAGAACCACCAAATTTTATATTTCACATTCTTTTCGTTGTTTTTTTTTTCCTGTACGAGTCATCGCACCACAGGGGATTTCCAAAATCCCAAACCCGACATCGGGTTTACACATATTGTCCGCATCTTATAGTCAGGGTGACTTATCCACCACCAAAGAGGGAACCCCCCCCCCCCCCCCAAGCTCAGCTCGACTTAGAGCGCTCATTTATATTTATGTCTTGACCAAGGGTGTACGCACTCATTCCCGCAATATGTCATTCTCGTGGTATGGGTCTCTTAATATATGTATATATATATTGTTTTTTTTTTTTTACAAACCCCCAATGTCCGTGGTGTATTGCCACCCGCAATACCGCAAGTCGTGGTAACGCCCTGGGGTCAATTAATGCCTTCCAATGGCCTGCTCCACCACTACAGCCCATCCACATATGCAGCCCTTTGCTTGACTGACGTTGATCCACCAGAGGCCACGAACCGACTCCTGATAGCCAGGAGTAGTCGGCCAATAGGTTTGACTTGACTCTCGCCCATGGATGTAACCTATTGGCTATAACAGGACCCATACACCCTTGCAACCTGAATTATTAGTGTTCTCTGATGGGGTCCATAGTCTGGCCGTAGTACCTGCATCATCGAAAAAAAATGGTGATTCCCTATTTTGCTTCAACCGCTCTTCATTATCGGTAGCAGGTAGTGTCTTAGCCAAAGCCTATGGTGCCAACATTGTTGGACCTCACGGTCCACCCCAGTCTGACAAGGTGAACTGGTAACTAACTGGGACCAGATTGAACCCAATACGTGTGTTGGGGTTCACTACAAAAAGGGACGGACGAGTCAGCCCCAGAATAACCTTGCACTCATGTGCAGGTCCATTTTGATTTTTAGCAGCAACTATACATCAGCAAAACAATCAAGTTTTTATTTAAAATATTTTTTTTCTTGCAAGTCATGTAACAATAGTGTGTGTGTAACCCATCTGTGTGTTATCATTTAAACCTTTCCTAGTAGTCCGTGTATCAAGGTGACATCTAGGCATATGATAATATGTCTTCTTAGCCATGATTTAGTTATCAGAGTACTTGGAAATGCTATATATTACTCTTACCTCAAGCAAGTAAATAAGATTGGAGATTATATGACCTCTTCAAGCACGTTGGATACCCATCCATCTCAGCCGCAGAGATCACCCATACATGTTACTAATTCCCGTTTTCATATTTTGAACATGGTAAATAAAAGAAAACAATAATAACAGACCATTTTCCTCTATTGATTTGTAGGTAGATTTATCTTCATGGCTGAACCCTATTCTAAATGCATTGATGTAAACTGAGTGCCATGTGTGATGTTTTAATATTCAGTCCATGCACAATACAGTCATGCATCCGATGCATACTTTATTTCCATGCAGTTAACACTCAACATCTACAAGTGTTGGGGGTGCATAGTTCTCATTCCAGTTTTCCTTTATTTTTTACAGCTATTTAATCATACTCAACCACATCAACACAACTAACGTTTTTTTCCTTAGTTACAAGTGATTTACAGGTTTGACATGTATGCAGGATATACAATTTATTTTATGCATGAAACCATGGGTATGTAACCATTCTGTCATTACAAATCATGTGCCCATTTACGTTGTATGATACTTAGCATGTAAAAGTTTTACTATGAGTTAGAGATGAACCCATTATGTGCATTAAATCCCCATTCCAGACCATGTTGGTGGTGATGGTGAACACACTACCTATGCTGGTGGTGCCATCAAAGGAAAATGATGGGGGTGTGAACCATATTTGGGGTCACAAAAACCCTGATCAACCACACACGAATAAAATGCCACTTACCTGTTCGAAGCTTCAACTGGCAAAAATGTTGGTTTCTTCTTCCTGTTGGAGCCGTCACCCACACACCTTGATAATGGGAGTTTACGCCGTCCAACAATGGGGGTCGACCACCACCGTGAGAGAGGGAAAGGAAAAACGTTGAGAGAGAGAGAAATCTGAAACTCTTTCTCTTCCTCCACCTTTAATTCCTTCTCTCCCCCACGTAGGGGAGTTTTGGTTTTCAAAAACCCAACTTCCAGCCCACCTTTTTAGTGGGTCCTTGGAAGTCCCAACTTTGCCCCTCCCTCACATTGGCAAATGTATCTTCAACTTCCCATCTTTTTTTCTTTTGTGGTACCCTCCCCCATTTGGTGGGATTTTTTTTTCTTGTTTCTTGAAAAAAAAGAGGAGCCAAAACCACTCCAGCACGTTTTTGGTGGGAGGTGGTTATGAGGTAGAGTTTATTTATTATTTTTTTTTCATCATCCTCTTTTGGTGCAAAAATGAAAAATCCATGCACAGGGGGTTTTGAACCAGGGTCATCAATCTACAAGGTAACGAGCCCCACCACTTGTGCTACACTATTTTTCGTTGCAAAGTGTGTGAATTAAAGTGTATTTAACTCTTTTAGTCTTGTTTCGGATTTTATGAAAAAAAACAATGTTTTTCATTTCTACGTGGGCACACCGGGGTTTTGAACTTTGGGTTGTGGCTCCCCACAACCATACATCCTACCACTACACCACACCATCACTTGGTGTTTACTTTTGCAAGAAAATTCTATTTATGTCATATTTGAACATTTTTTTTTCTTGTCGATGGATTTCTTCCATTTTCAGGTGGATTTTTCACCCGTTGGTTCAAAACTTGCCCTCTCTTACCTTAAATGTGTTTCGGATCTCACGCTATTATCCCGAAACCATTTAATTTATCATTGGGTCCTGTGAACCGGGTCAGATTATCGAATCTTGCCAAGATCTGGATCCAAATACCACCTTTGAGAGTTTGTTACAGGTTTCGTTCTAGAAACCACAAGTCATAAAAAAATTGTACTGCCTAACTTAAAATCTTACTATTTCACACTCCTCCTCCTTCTCCTTCCGTTGCCTTTTCTTCTTTTCCTCATCTTCCTTCTGCCTTTGCATTTCCTTACCTTCCTCAAACTCCTTCTCCCTCCTTCGCCTTTCCTTTTCTTCCTCATCCTGAGTCTTATTCCGTTCCTTCTCTTCCTCCTCCTTATTCATTTGCCTTTGTCTCTCCTTCGCCTCCTTCAGTAGCTTTGCCTTGTTTCGTCTTGCTTTATTCTCCAAGATCCCCTTATTAATTTTCGCCCTTGACTCCATCATTACCTTGTTAAAATACCTTTGCCAATCCTCCTTATTCTTTTTTTGCCTTTCCCTAAGCTCTGCCTCCTTCCTCCGCCTTCTCTTCTCATTCTCCTCCTTATTTCTTTGCTTTGTCTTCTCTTCGTCATCCTTCTTCTACATCTTTCGTTCTTCAACATTCTTCCTTTGGTCCGCAACCTCGATATCTGAGGGATAATCCTCCGCATAATACAATTCCAAGGCTTTCTCTCTGTCTTCATCGTTCTCAATCTTAAGTATATTTTGGTACCTCTCAAGAACCTTAGATAGATGAGACTGACAGATCACTTCTCTAATACACAAACCATAGAACGACGGGGCATCTCTTCTCTGATGAGACGCAGACATTGCTAACCTGCACAACACATTAAACGATCATCATGGTTTCAAATCGTCGCAATATTTGGGTTCATAAGTATACATCTTTGTAAGATTTCTCAAACTTACAAGTCGTTGTATAAGAAGCAACCTACAGATAGAATAACGAAACCTTACACGAAACTCACCGAAACGATAGGATTTTGGATATTCCAACTATAGAGTAAGCAACAGTAACAATTAATACGCAACAGAAGGTGGCAACGATGCTGCGACTGTGCGTAAGATGGAAACGAATGCTCTGGAACAAAAGAAAGGATGCTCCGTTGTACACATATGAAAGCAAAATATGCTTCGGTAGAATTTTCTAATTAGAGCGAGAATGAATTGTTTTGAACTATTTAAATCCTACAACATACAACTTGCTGCATACGCAAACTTTGCGGAACGTTTTGGCACGATAACGATGGAGGGCAGTTTTGTTCTTTTCACAAACCGCCGATTCAGTTTTCTAGATAGAGGGCATTTATGTTCATTCAAGGAAGAAGAAGAGAATGACGATAAAGGGTACTTAAGTCTTTGCGACAACACCAAATTATGATGCAATATGATGCGTACACACATCTTATACGTGGCACTCTTTGGGAACACCCGAACATGAGATAGAGTACCGGCCCTGTTCGAGGGGCTGGGGGGAGACATATAACCTGCTTCGCCGTGTAGAGCCCGCATTTTGGTAAAAAACAAGCCAAACTTTGCAGGAGAGAGAGAGAGAGAGAGGCAAGAAAAAAAGAAATTGAGATGTCGATGGCGGAGCCTTATCCCGGGCGAGACGAAGAAATCAAGGCCTTCGACGACAGCAAGGCCGGCGTCAAAGGCCTTGTCGATTCAGGCATAACCACCATCCCAAGATTCTTCATCGACCCGCCGGGAAACTCACCGAACCAGTCGGCTTCCTACCAACCCCCCCTGATTGACATGCTTGGTGTGCAGGGAGGCCGGCGAGAAGAGTTAGCGCGAGAGGTTCTCAGGGCATCTGAGGAGTGGGGTTTCTTTGAGGTGGTGAACCATGGAATTCCCCTAGAAACAATGGAAGAGGTGATCAGGGGAATTCGCAGGTTTAATGAACAAGAGGTGCAGGAGAAGATGGAGTTTTATGTGAGGGATACAGGCAAGAAGGCCAGGTTTTCCAGCAACTTTGATCTCTTCCGGACCAAGAAGGCCAACTGGAGAGACACTCTCTTCTGCTTGATGGCCCCAGAGACACCGGCCGCTGAAGAGTTGCCTTCTGCTTGTAGGTGGGTTGACGTCTTTTAACTCTTTTCTAATTCTTACTAGCTAATCTTTGTTGGGATCCGTTTTGAGAGTTCTGTTTCTTTCCTTTTCCTGGTTCGTCTCTCTGGTTTGTCTCTCTCAGTGGTGTTTTAGAAAATTGAAGCGGTTTGAAAGTATAGAATTAAGAGAGAAATTGCCGTTTACAAATCATTTTATTCCCTCATTCCAGGTCCTAGAATGAAGAGATGATTCCAAATCTTTTTTTTTTTTTGAATTGCCTCAACTAAAATCCCATATATTTTCTGCTGCACTAATTTCTTCTCTCTCAACTTTTCGACCCACACCATTTATTTCATCTTTTCTCTCAGTTGGAAAGAATTCTGTCAAACAGAATTAGAGTATTTGAGAAGAATTGGTAGTTGGAACGAAGGAATTTTGAACACTTTCAAAGAAAGCTAAAATTCTTTAATTCTTTCGAGAGACAGTATTTGCTACCATCGTGGGTAAGAATCCTAGGGAAAGGCTGTTTTGACTAAATCAAGCTTCGTGGATGCGTTGAGCATGGTCAAAATAAGTAGGAATCTGACATTGGATCTTGAAAATGTGTTTTTTGAAGTTCAGAAATTTGGTACATTGTAGGCTATTGATTTTTGAATCATCATAAAATTTAACATATACGTCATAAAAACATGATCCAAAAATCACATTCCACTAAACTTAATACTACTTCACATCTGAAAGGTCAAATGTGCAAAAGAACTAAAAATAATAATATTATATTTTTTTTACTAAGAAGTTCCTTACCCACTATGTTAGCAAATGTTAGCAAACATTACCCCTTTCCTAAAAATTCATGTTTCCTAGTTTATTAAATCAGTTTCACTGATTCTTTCCGAATATTTCCTCTCAAATAGGGCTTTTAATTGAATTTGAGTTAATCATATAGGGCAGTTCTAAACTGAAGTGAAAGAGATGGGGTACTGTCAATCAAATGTAAATCAGATTAGTTCCCTGATCGATATGGACAGTCAAATCTGAAATATACAAGTCACGAGTGTATGTTGACATCTTTTTCTTTTTTTGTTGACCCATGTCATGTTAGTATCTATCCATGTAAAACCACAATGTCCTTTTTTTTAAGGCAAGCTGAGGTTAGGCAAATCCCTACCAGTTATACAACTGTACCATTGGGTTTTGAACCTGCAACTTCCCAACACAAGGTGAGGCTCACTAGCTGCTCCTACCAGACAAGTGGAGCCCAGTTGGTAAACCCCAATGTCCTCATTGCCATCAGGGAGTACACCTAATTTCGGAGGGCAGATCAGGTGCAATCACATTACACAGTTTGGTTGGGTGTGCTGCTGCAACTGACCCACCATCTCTAGGATACAGCCTGTCTGCTGTGCGGCTCAACAGAAAATGGAGGGCGGATCAGGTTCAGCGGCACACTAAAGTGTGCAATGTGATTGCACTTTATCCACGCTCTCTCGTTTCATCCTTGCAGCAAGGGACGCGCACTGCAGGTTTTGAAGTCGTGACCTCACTCTTGCTCACAACTTTGTACGCCAGGCAATGGGCCAAATAGATGCAAAACCGCCAAATCCCTCTTGCCCATTCCCTCCTTTTTCAATTATCTGTACTTATTCTCTAAGAGTATGAATGCCATTTTAATCCCTGTATAAGCTTTAGTGTGCCAACATATTGTCCATAGTACTATGCTACATAAAAAATCTGCATTACCACATACTGCAATCTGCAAATGTCCCCAAGGGCCCCCCGTTTGCATGCAAAGATGCCCGCATTTTGTACCCGAGAGTCGGGTCCAACTCTGGTATCCCCATTTTTTGAGAGTAGCTGCAGCGGGAGCCATTTGTTGTGTTTTGCAAATGCGGGACAACCTGCCAGCAGGGACCATTGTGTTCCTGGGCGAGTTCTGTTCTGTGTTTGGAATGCTGCCTAAAGGTCAGCCACACTGATCTGCACCTAACAAGATTGGACTTGGACCTTTCTTTACAATATTGAGGATTCTCTGAGTGCACCAACAAACCATAACTTGCCAATCTTTTATATTGTTACTAATTATATGAATCTAAAGCTGTAAAAATTGGAGGTATTTGATCGTCTCAAACTTATATCAATGTTCTATTTAAATTAAAAAGAAAAACTTATGTCAATGGCATAAAAAAAATTCAAATTTGGGGGTGTTATAGATGCACCACCTTCTCCAGGAAAGTGGGATGGGTACTGATAAAGTCAAAATGCATGTTAACAGTCATTTTTCCAATATTAAAATTTCTGAAGTTCCATTTGTATTTCTCTTTTCTTTTTGTATTACAGGGATATACTGCTGGAGTACTCAAAAGAAGTTGAGAAACTAGGAAGGACACTGTTCGAGATAGTCTCCGAGGGCCTTGGGCTAAGCCCCGGCTATCTCAACGATATAGACTGCTCCAAGGGTCATGCTTTTGCTTGTCACTACTACCCACCTTGCCCTCAGCCAGAACTCACATTGGGGGCCAGCAAGCATGCGGACCCCACCTTTCTCACTATCCTCCTTCAAGACCAGATTGCTGGCCTCCAAGTTCTTCACCAGGGACAATGGGTCAATGTTACAGCAAAACCAGGTGCCTTGATTATAAACATTGGTGACCTTCTACAGGTACTTTCTGTGTCTTATCTTTTTTTATGACATGGCTCCAAGTGATAAGCATCACCAACTCGCACGCACACACATGGCATGGATTCAATCCTTTTGTTGCATGGACTACATGTGTTTGTGGGGTCCTACATGGATTTGCATGTGCTGCATGTGCATGCTGCACAATGTGTATGATATGGTCTGTTCAGTGCACACGGCATTGATCCTAAATCCTAAATCTTATAATTTACAAAAGCAGAAGCAGAAGCAGAAGCAGGGTTTTTGAGGCCCAAAATGTGTTTTTTTTGTAACTTTTTTCTAAGAGCACGTTTGAAAGCAAGAAAAACTCTCATAGAAAAAGGAAATTTTGCCTATGAAAAGTTTTGATATAATATTTTTTCTAAATGAAAAATTTTCATGAAATTTTTTCACTTGTTTCCGCAGCATGAGAAAAATAAAATGAAAAATCTTAAAAAGAGAGAGAGAGAGAAGAGGTGGGGGTGGTGGAGCTTCTCTGGTACATTTTTTTGAGAGGTGGATGATGGTCGGTGGCGGTGGAAAATCATCATGGGTGGTGGTGGTGGAGCTTCTCCGACATGGTTTCCAGGGAGCTGGGCGATGATGGGTGATAGTGGTGGTGGTGATGGATGGTGGCAAAATCATCATGGAAAGGGCAGTTTTTCAGGAGGTGGGGTGATGATGGTGGTGGTGAAAAATCATCCTGGGGGTGGTGATGGTGGTGGTGGTGATGGTGGTGGTGGAGCTTCTCCAACATAGTTTTTGGGAGGTGAGTGATGGTGGGTGGTAGTAGTGGTGGTGATGGATGGTGTGTGGGGAGGCCATTTTTTCGAGAGGTGGGTGATGGTGGATGTTGGTGAGATGGATGGTGGTGGTGAAGATAGATGGTGGTGGGTGGTGAGATGGAGAGAGAGCGACCACAAAATTTGCAAACATTCGATTACGTTCCTATGAAAGAATGTTTCCTATCAAAAAGTGTACTTTTTTAGAAAAACTCTCCCAGAGAAAAAATTTCTCTTGTTTGGAACCATACGAATTTTTCAATTTATATCACTTTTCCTAAATCTTTTCCACTTCCAAACGTGCCCTAAGGGTGTATTTGATGGCACCGGAGAAATTCTCTCCCACGAAAAAACTTTTGGCTTTCAGTGGGGCCCATGTGTGCTATCAATAGCGGGAGAAGCTTCCCCCTTTTTGGGCAATTTTGAGGTGTTAATATGCCCAAAAAGCAAGTCACGCAACTTTTTCTAACCACGGTGTCAAACCCTCCCTAAGGCCATTGATTGTAGGACAAAGTTTTGGAAGAACAAAAAACTTGTTCAAAAAAGGTGGGACCCGTGCAATTCTCCATGTTTCTAGCAAACATGGAAAAACTTTATTCAGAACTTTTTAATCAGGTTTGGCTCATTTATCTGAAAAAAAAAGTCTAGGAACATCAGGCTTTTTTTCCATAAAAGTTTTATCCTAGTCATCTTGTCTTCTAAATATTTTTTTAGCATGCAAAAGAGGCCAAAATGATATCTTAGGGCATGTTTGGAAGCAAGAAAAGTTCTCATGGGAAAATAAAATTTTACCTGTGAGAAGTTTTGATATGATAACCTTTCCAAATAACAAAATTTGCTTGTTTGTGTAGCATGAGAAAAATGGAGTAAAAAAATGTAAGAGAAACAAGAGAGAGAAAGAGACTCGATCAACCTCTCCCCGAAGAGAGAGAGAGAGAGAGAGAGAACCCGGCCGTAAGAAAGGGTGGATTCCACAATAGGGCTTTGAGGCCGGCTAAACTCACCCTCTTAAGGGGCCGGTTTTTGTAGTTGAGTTCTAAGTTATCTGAATTAAAAAAGGGTTCAGGAAAATTGAGGGGGCAACTGACCTAGCATGGTTTCCAAGAGGGAACATCTGGGGCTGTTTGAGGGCAGAACGTCTCCAGGGCAAGAGGGAGACAATCAGTCATGCCAGATTGCGTGAGATGAAAGGGCATGTGGAGGGACAAACTCAATCCCTCAAGCAAAACATGGACCACATAGTGAAAAATAGGATTTCTCTCAATAAACTTCTCTGAATCTTATTCAAATGGTGAACATATTTATAGAACCTAACTAAGAGTTCTACACACATTAATAAACCAAATAGGAAAAAGTCCTATGCTAATCAATTCAAGAGAGAAAAAGAAGCTCAAGTGGGGAAGGACTCCCATAAGGAGGGCGTCCTCCAAAGTCTTGCTCACGTGGGAAAGCCTCTCCTGGTAGGGACTTTGAGGGGTGTCCCTCTCTGGACAGATTCTGGATATGGATCACAGGTCATAGGGGTTTGGTCCTCAACAATTCACCCCTCTAAAACTCGCCTTGTCCTCAAGGCGAGAACTCTGAAAAAAATGAATCAAAATCTCATCTTTTTCCTCCCATGTCGCTTCATCTACCCCGCTTCTGTTCCACTACACAAGCATCTTCGTGACCAGATGTCTATCCTGTCTGTGTCTTCTTTTTTCCAATATACGAGTGGACTAGGGTTATGACACCTTCCCTAGATCAGGCGGGTCCCAAGGTATATTCGTTGGCTCACCCTTATAGGGTTTTAAACATGAGACATGGAACATCGGATGGATCTAACTCCTACTGGCAGATCCAAATGATAGGCCACTATATCGATTTGCTCCATGACCAGGAAGGGACAATAGAACCACAATACTAACTTGTGATGGGGAACACATCAGACGGTGCCTTGTCGGTAGGATGGCAGTTGAAGGAGTACATGATCGCTTACATGGAACTGGCATATCCAATGTGATAGTCTAGGTCGTGTAGGGATGGGCCACCACCACGAAGTGGTTGTATTTGGTCATCCACCACCACCACGGCTAGCTACCAAAATCGTTGACTTTCCCTGGACGAACGAAAGCTCATTGATGAAGTCCATCGAAATGTCTTCCCAAATGCGGTCAGATATAGAAGGGGCTGCAATAACCCAAATGGAGATGTTGCCTTATATTCGACTCTTTGGCAAACATCATATTGTTCGACGACCCATTGTACCTGCTTCTTCATCCCTGCCCATGTGAATTTTTGATTTAATCACTGATATATCCTTTGTACCCCCTTGTATCCGACTGAAGGCATGGCGTGGTACTGCTCTATCAAGACCCTCATCAAGTTTGACTCATGTGGAATGGCTATCCATCCTCGATGCATCATCAGGTCCCCTCGAATCACGTATCTGTCGTCAGCCTCTCCTCGCCGAATCCTCGACGAAGAAGTCATGCACCTTATACTCTCGACAAAGATCATCCAGTAACAAAAAAGTTACGGTTAGTGTTATTAAAAGCGCGCTTCAAAGTGCAAAAAGTGTGCCTCGCCTCAAGGCGAGGGCCTTTGTGCCTTAAGGCACAAGCATAAAGTGCAAATGCCCCAAGGCATGCGCCTCATACGCCTTGAGGCGCACGCCTTGGGGCGAGGCGCTCCTCAAGGTCATGAGGCGTATACGCCTCTCACTTTTAATCTTATTTATTCATCCATTCATTCAGAGAGAGAGAAAGACCTGCTGGAGCATGCCGCGGACGGTGGGGGTGTTCCATCGCATGAGGCAGAGGGCCTCGAGGGTCCGCCGGTGGAGCTTTCGGGTCCCTGACAGCCCTCTCACCAGCGTTATGTACAGGTGGGGGCTCCACTCGATACCCACCCTCGCCTTGAACGCATTGAACGCGTTGTTCATCTCTCTCTCTGTGTGTGTGTGTGTGAAAACAACCAAGGTGAAGAGGGAAAGGAGTTGAGGTTGAGGGGTCATGCCAAAATGATTAAAAGTGGGATGTGAAAATGAAAGAACACAAAGGTCAAAACGTGACACGTTAAATTTATTAAATTAATATTAAAATAATAAATTTAAGTATTTTTTATATTTATTAAAAAATAACCGATTCAGGGTAAAAGGTATCTATTTTCTGCCGATACGATACGACAACCTTCTTTTAAGAGAGTTGGCAAACCAACTGCTAAGTGAGCTCGGAAAACAAGACTGAGCAACTCATGTAGTACGAGCCTAGTTGAACACCCACTGTTCAGCTTGACTTAAACTTATTTAGGATTGTCTAAATGAGCATACGTAATACAAAAAACAATATGTTGGCTCAATTAGTTGGTCGGTATTCTTGTAGCCAATGGGTCATGGTTCCATTCTCATCACGGACCTTTAAAAAATTCAGTTATTTAAACTAAATGAGCTAGCACGAGCTGAGCTCAAACTCAACTTGAATCATCTGAGCCAGAATTAAGGGTGTCAAGAGGTCGGGTTTTGTTGGATTCAAGTGTGTTCAAACCCAAATTTGATTTATGATACTGGTATCGGGTCCAGATTCTGGTTCAGTGAGACCTACCACAAGAATTCATAGTCGAACCATATAGGAATTGCATAATCAAACTCTAACCATAACCAGTAAAATAATATCATTTTATATTTTTTACATTGAAAAGTTGTGGATCTTAGTCGAAACAGGGGTCAGGTCCCATGAAATTTTATAAACCATACCTAGCTCTATATATTAGTCAGTGCTTTTGAATTTGACCCAGGTTCTAATCGGACCTCCTTGTTTATCACCATACCTTGACCCTATAGGGTTTGGTACAGGTGTTGGTGCAGGAAAGATGCATCATGTTTTTCATGTATATTATTTTGTCATCAGTGAAATTACTGATTTTACGATGGTTGTTGCTTTATCAATAAAGCAATTTTTATTTATTTATAATTTTAAATATTTTTTTATAGTTTTTTTAATTAATTTTTTTTTGAGGCTTACGCTTTACGCCTCGCCTCAGATTTTGGTGGAGCACCTCGCTACGCCTCAACGCTTTTCACAACACTGGTCACGGCTGTCATGCTGAAGCATGACAACTCATCCTCGTGGTCTCTTTACAAAAGCGCATCCACGAGTTAATTGAAGACGCCCTTGCAGTACTGGATCATACCCGAGGAGTTTAGAGACCTACTTCTACTAGGTCAGGTGCTCACTCTCTGCTTAAGCATGTACTTGAGGTTTCGGTTGTCCGTTCGCACCACGAAGTGTCGGCCAATCAGATAGGGTTGCCACTTGTCCATGGCAAGTATAATGACCACGAACTCCTTCTTATAGGTCGAGAGTCTGTGCTTCTCGATGATGATAACCCTACTAAAGTATGCCAACAAGTGCTCTTCCTAGGCAAGGACAACCCCTTTCTCCAACCCATACGAGTCTGTCTCCACCATAAAAGTCTTCATCAAGTTAGGTAGACCAACACGGGGGCCCGTGTCATGGCATCCTTCAAGGACTCGAAGGCTCGAGTAGCTTCCTTAGTCC
>NW_028323505.1:0-44396 GCF_984573655.1 Nuphar pumila | reverse complement strand
GACGACAGCACAAACAAAGTGATACAGCTGATTGAACGTCAGCGGTCGGAACAAGCAAGCCTGTCATGAACGCGCGGCCGCTGGCACGAGCTAAAACTGAGAGAACGCCGGTACATGATAGCATTGCCCCTACATAAGCCAATGCTGAGTTCCCGTAGAGGATTCGTCATCATCATCATTCAGTCACTTCATGGATGCACAGTGCCTGCAGCAGTGAGAAGAACGAGCAGTGAAGGCACGCACCGCAGCCTCGTAGCCAGGGGCTTCAGGCAGGAGGACGCCGGACGGAGGAAGGCGGCTGTGTGCGATGTAGAGCTTGAAGCTGACATCGTCGTCGCGGGGGTCGCATGCCAGACCAAGGGGAACGCTCATCGGCAGTTTGACTTCGAAAATGGGTGTGTTGCTGATTATGTTGTAGTCGGGGTCGACCTCTATTCGGATGATCAGGCCCGGCCTGTCGACTCGTCGGACACTCGCAAAGATGGAGCCATGACAGAAGACCATCCGAGAAACCTACAACGATCAAAGAAACTCAGCGTTGTGCCGGACTCTGCAATCAACGGGCCGCGATGACTGAAAATGCCTGAGTTCTGGGGGCAAAATTGGGGTCGAACTCCATTCCAATGCCTCACTGATGATACCATTGAGGGCGACGCATTGATAGAACCACATGTAGCGCGCATCTAGTACCACCCCATCACATAACATCACGTGCATTGATCGCACGCCGCCTTTCTGGCCTGAAGTACTCGTTTTGTTTTCACGTACATTGATCGCAATGTAGATGCATGAAGTCGATGGCATTCGCCAGGAGCATTCGCCAGGAACAGGGAGGATATCAAACCTGCCACAGACAAGCCCCTTGCACCCAGCAGAGGGCAGGAACTGAGATTCAAACAACCGCGTCATCATCTTTCCCAATAGTAGTATGCTAGAGTTGGTGGATGACACAGGTCCAATGGAGGACACACCCATGACTGCTCTTCGGGAGGTGCCACAATATATTTCTTTTGCTGAAAGAGGATGTCCTCGGAAAAGACGTCCCCACCAAAGTCGGTGACGACCGGCCTCACCAGGTAGTCCACGGATAGGGCGTTGGACTGAAGGCCGTTTTTCAGTTGCACGTAGACAGTTGTTGGGCCAGCTGTCGCCTCAGGCCACACAAACGTCTTGACGATGTCCGAGTTGATGCTGCCATTCCTTTGAGGTACTAGCGTCGGACCCACATACAAGCTCGCCCCTCGTAACAGGAAGCCTGCAAGCACTCCGGAGCTCAGCATCGGTGCGTCGCCAGAATGGAATTTCACCTCATTTTGGCCCCAGATAATCAGGCATTTCCAGGGACACAGAATCACACTGCAAATAGCTCAGCATCGGCAGGGGCAGCATTTCAGCCACTACAGCCACAACAGGGATGGTGTCGTTTTACAACACTTCCGCATCCACATGGACATTGGCAACTCCAAGGTCTACTTGGAAATCGGTGCCCTCTTCACCATCGCCTGAGGCTAGCGCTTGATCACAACGCAAACACTCCCGGCACAGCCCAGCACCTATGTGGATACGACGTTCTTGAAAACCTTCAAATGACCCCCTGGCCGACCCTCTGTCGACTTCATCAAGGGCCGGTCACGGCTGCCTGATGTAGCCCCATCTATTCCCACTTCGACAAAAGAGACACTGCAGGTGGCATACCATTGATTTGTGCAGGCTGGCCCTTTCTCACACTCGTTCCTGTCGACACTTCGTAGAGGATAGGTGGAACTTGTGTCAGGTCGACAAGAGCGCCTGTCAGCAACTCTGAATTCACTCGTATGAAGGTGTTCTTTCGCCTGGTCAAGAAGCACCTGCACCGGTACAGGTACCATCAACAGTCTGACGAAAAATTCAGGCTTTTTCTAGTGTCTCGTCATAGTGTCTTGTTGTTTTCCGGTCGACATCATGTGATGCACGCCATCGACTGAGCCAGATACCGAGTGAATTCGTGGGTCAGCAGGGTACCTAGAGCAGTGAACAAAAGCCATGATGATGAAGATACCCACTCCATTACTAGACGATGAAGATCAGCACTCATGGTACCAGATACACGCTTGTGTACAAGCGTACATATGCTGGTAAAACATCGTCAACGCACTACCGGAACATGGCATGTGGAAGCCAAGTTTGGCAGCTAAAATCAATCTCGCGACACCTGATCCCAACTCCGTGAATCACACGAGACGGTGCCTCGCCAGAATGGATTTCGACCACCATTTTTGTCCGACGCTTCAGGCATTTGGACAAACCAAACAACAGGGTCTGGCGACACCGAGACCCTGAGATAAACCCTAAAACTACACAGTCAAGCGCAGGTAGATTTCGTGCCTGAAATCAATCAATCGTTTGCCTGGAGCCACTGTAGGGGATACGCCCTCGACGTACTGGACCTCATCAATGAACAGCAGGGCCTGCGACCGCGAGTTCAAGCCTCCCAAGGTCAAGGTGGCGTTTTCCGGGAAGTCCCGCATAGCCTTGCATCCTGAGTACGAAGTCATGGTGCGTGGCAGGGATTTTGCCTTCGGGCACGATGAACGCTCGGTCCGGAGGCGACAGATACCCGTATGTTGGCAGGTCCACAAGATTGAATGTATCGTTTGTACTGTACAGCCTGATTAGTGTTCCTGCAAAGTAGGCACACAGGGTTTAATCAGACTGTGATGTGTGGGGTCAGACGCCTGGAAAGCATTTTGATAAAATGGGCGTTGGAACTCATTCTGGGAATGCAATGGAGAGGTACACCCTCTTCAGAAGCACAACACCCGGATTTTTCGTGATTTGAATAGGAGATATAATTTGTGTTCCAACGTCCAAACTGGGGTCGGACTGAATGTCTGATCTCATTCACTGATCTCATTCAATGTACCATACCAGTGCCAAGTGTTGCGGCAAGAATGCTGCTAGGTAGCTGGTTGGAAAATTGTGTGCACATGATCCGAGTTCCGACACAAATGCCGCCAGGTGGCTGGTTGGAAAAGTTTGTGCATTTTTAATATCTGGGTTCCCCGTCACACGGGGCGCATATACAACTGGTATATGTATATATATATACATTGGAACCAGCGATCCGCGCGCTGCCTGGCGCGAGAGGAGCTGCCGTGTCAGCGAGGCACACAGACTCGCGTGGTGACATCCTGCTCATCCTACCGGACGGGCTCACTGTCGTCGACATCTCGGTGGTGCACCCGTGTGCGTCGACCTACGTGCGCGCGGCGCGTGTGGCAGGCGGAGCAGCATTGGTGCGGGACGACGCGAAGCGGGCAAAGTATGAGACGGCAGACCCTACTGGCTACGCATTCGTCCCGCTATCCCACGAGTCTTTCGGACGAATGGGCACGCCGGCGATGGAGCTGTTGAACTCCCTGGCGGTGTTGGCGAACGCTGGTGGCCGTGTGGTGAAGGCTGGCTTCGTCGGCAACGCGCTGAAAGAGCTGAGCATCAGCTTGTGCCGCGGCAACGCGCTCATGTACCGTCGCGGCCTCGGCGCTTTGGCGCGCGCGACGGGCAGTTTTTTCACAGCAGGCTTGACTGTTCCAACTGCTGACGTTCAATGAGCGCAGCTCTCGTTTGAGTGTGTTGTGTTTGTTATTTGCGGCTTGTGCTGTCGTTGTTCTGTCTCTCGATGTAATTATATATATATATATATATATATATATATATATATATATATATATATATATATATATATATATATATATATATACCATTTTGTGATTGGGTGTGCCTGACGTCGTCATTCGCTTCAGTGCCAAGGCTCTTTTATTCCGCAAAAAATTACACGAATAATGCCATGAATTGTGACGAATAAAGATATATTTCTTGGGTGAGCAGGGTACCTAGAACGGCGAAAATGAAAAGCGTTGGTCGCTGCATCGCGCACCTGGCACATTGTTGAGCTTGGCAACTGTAAACTCAAACGGAAGGGAAGCTGAGTCCACCAAAATTGTCCGTGATGGTGAAGTTGAGTGTGTGTGTTCCTATGCCAAAAGGGGCGAGGAGGTTCGGGTTGGTTCCTACAACAGCACCGGTCTCATCCACCCATGAGAATGCAGACAGGTAGGCGCCAGTCCTGTGTGTATGACTGGGCGAGCCGTCGATGTAGACCATGACAGAGGTTGCAAAAGCTCCCATCAAAAAGAATGTTGGCTGGCGATTGACTAGCAGTGGATGCAGCCCTGTGTCTTGACTTGGATCTGCACACAGCTTAAGCCTGTTGAGGACAGATTCCTTTGAATATGTTGTGATTGTACAGAGAAACAGAATCACCATAGCTCAGGCCCTGTGTCTTGCCTTGGATCTGCACAAAACCTTTTGAGGACAGAAGCTGCAGAAACTCACTGTTGAAAGCCTTTTAAGGATTTTTGATTACGCAGAGGAGGCTGTATGTACCACGACACCAACACACACGCGACAAGGTATGAAGACCCTGTCAGGGAATATGAGCAATTAAAGTTAGCAAGCTTTCCTCAAAAGCTCCACCACCCAAGCGCGTGAAAACTCCAAGGCCGCGCTTTCAATGATCAAATCGGGCACCATGCCATCTCTTTGACATCGCGCACTGCTCCAACAGGTACATGCTCAAGGGGCCTCGACCTCTTAAGTGCCGGGGTAACAAAAGGGCTTGCACAGCTCTCTCACAGCCACATATAGGATCGTATGCTCCAAACAAAAGCAGCTTTTGTGGCTCTGGCCTCCCCATCATGCACCCCCTGCTGCAGCATCTGTCCCAAGCGCTGGCCAGTAGTGAAATACATACATTGCTTGCATGAAACGAATGGGTATCACGCAGGTGCCCTCCACCATGGATCACACGATGTGAAGACGCGACCCTCGTTGTGCCTGACCACCACAGGGTGTTGGTCTACAGGTCTATCGGAGGCGAGCAGATTGTACTGAGGGGCAGCCTCTCCCCTGGCAGTTCGCGTTATTCTTCAGAATGACAGCTTATTGTGCACACACTTGGGTGGTTATTCATATCATGGTCATCATCGAACAGAAAGGTATTGCTCCTAGCGGAGCGGACCACCCGCTGGGCAGTGCTTCCGCAGGCAGAATGATTGTCGGGCTCACACGCCTGCGAATAAATGAATTTTAGGGACAGAACTGGGGGTCAAACCCCAATCCGCCGAAACAATGCCGCTGGGAAAAGAAAACCATTGGGAGGCCTGCCTAGAACCATGTGTGCTGGATGGACTGCGCACCTATTTGTGTGAGCGCACGTTGTGGCTGGATCCCCATTGCATCATCTGCCGTTGTACATGAGGTGAAGAGAAGCGCCCCCATCACAGATAGGGCCAGGAACCTGTAAACCCTCATCGCGCCTGCACAGATGTTGAACGATGTCTCATGCGAACGATACACTGGATCTGATGGAAGCCTGTGCTGGCCCCAGGCGAATCGCGAATAAGTGTCACATTTCCATACGCAATGCCCACATTTCGAAATGATTACATGGCTAAAACGTAGGTCCGAGGCCGATGAAGCACATCGTTGCCGCCGGTCGAGATGCCCAGCTACCAGCACGCCAGATAAACGGCGAACGATCTTCATGCATTCTTCACCTTCTTGACGTTTGTGCGTGCCAAGGCCAAGGAAGGTCGCTGGAGGCTCTGGTCGGCGGCACACGCTCTGCCACGCGAGAGTCTTGACCCAACAGGTATTCTGTCGTTTCAAGCATAGATGTCTGAAGTGAACGCTTGAGTTATGCTGCGGAGTGGTGTGTGGCACTGTAAAGGTGGTTCGGACGGAAAGGACCTTTTTCGTACAATGCCGCATTCTTCCTAAGTTTGTCAAAACAAGGATTAGGTAAGCATAAAGGAAAGTTTTAGAAAAGCGAATACATTAGCCAGGCAAAAAACATGCAATGGCACGCGATGCATGATCGCGCTTGTATCCTTCAAAGATATTTCCCGTCATGAGGTCCGCTAGCCCTGGCAGGTCCCCTGCTCCCACGAGTTTCATCACTCCGACATGTTTATGCAGGTACATAGGAGGATCGAATGTGGCCTTCTTTGATACGTTTGCGATACCCATTAAGTGAGCAGCGGGACTGGTATCAACTAATCGATCAGTCAATAACAGTCCAGAACTACCAGAGGGCAACAGAGCAACTGAGTGTCGTACTTCCCTGGACAACCTAAAGTCCTGAGGAGCGCTTACAGGCTATCCTGCTAATGCATGCTACCTGTACTCGAGTGCCTCGAAGTTCATGTGCGCCCCGTGAGAGGCTGTGAAGTCGAATATTTGATAGTTCTAGCGGTTTTGGTACAGTAACCGTCTGCAACAGCGCAAGCTGGCTTCAACCCATTTATTCACGGCATCCCTTTCCACTGCGCATAAATCAAGCACGCAGGAGGTGCGCGTGACATGCCGCAAGTATGCTTGCCTGCTTCGCGCGTACACGCGTGTGGGCCGCAATTCGTGCAACGACGCCGCAGATACCCACTACAGATTCTTCCAAACGTACACTCCCTCTATCACGGGATACGCTCAATGCTATGCACTTCTTTAGATTCATGTAGAAGTTTGCTCTGCAGGGGTTCAGTCCAATGCGCAAAAAGAACATTGGCGTCGTATAAGACGCAGCATCCAGCCTAGGCACTGACCAAGTATGACAATACATTGAAGGCAACCGAATGCATTCGAGAGCGCACCTGTACTTGCTTCAAGCATGGAACTGCAGCATTTATCTGTGCTGCTCAGCTGTTTCCTCGGGCCGTGAAATCAGAAATAGCAGCATTCCGACCAATAGCAATGCTCCACGCGCGTTCGATTGAGGGACATGAAGAGCATGCGCTAATGCGTACGTGAAAACACTGCATCAACTGCGTTGAGGTGCATGCACGAGGCGTCAGGGCATCAGGTCTCACGTCAATATTCGAATCCTGCACAATGCATTGGTTGGAAACAACGAGCGCTATGGTATGAGACAGGGAAGGTATTCAAAAAAACATGTTCAGGCTGCTGCTGGACCTGCCATTTGATGAAGAGTGGCCATGAATCGACTGGTGCTGCTTGAATCGTGTCAGTGACGCTGTCATGCGCCACGACTGCTGGCACGATTACAAATCGCGTTATACCCCCTGTCGTAACTGACCATGTGCCTGCCACGTGACATTGGTCATTTGGCACCTGCACAGGTTGTGGGACCTCCCAACTTTCACAGAAACGTTGAGTGCCTTGGTCTGCTCCGCTTGTGTACTGTGGCCAAGTTGCTGTCAGCGCGGATTGATTTGCATCGAATTACGCGATGCGTGCAGAGCAAGCTGTCTCCTCAAGAGAGCAGATACCGTCGTGTGCTGTGGTCAGAGCATGCGAAAGTGTTGGGTATAATGTTTCAAAGACATGCTGGATGGCATTACTTTATTTCTGATGACGACCGCTCTTTGCCGCCGCGACACGGGGTCGAGGCGTTCAAACCGAGCGTCGAGTTCACTTGCCCATAGACGCCAGCAATCGTACTTGCGGATTTTCTTGGTCTGAATGGACGTTTGCTTCAATGGATGTTTGCATCATGCGCGTTCAACGTGATGCGAGGGCAAAGTTACGATTCACCACCGCCAGGGTGTGCTGCTCCAGATTGCATTCAAGCATCAACGCAGCATAGGGCAGCAAACAATATCAGCCCGCACAGGGAACGGCAGCAAAGCATAATAGGTTTTCGGCTACGGCAGCGAGAACCTTGTCGAATGATGATGGAAAAGGACGTTCTTGATAGAGGCCTTGATGGTTCAAAATGCAGCAACAGGGGTGATGCTCAGCGCGCGTATGGCTATCTTGCACATACAACGCGGCGGCAAGTGCTGAACGGTGTGCATTGCCAAGCCTTTTGGAAAGTCCTGGCGTCCCCACAAGCCCCCACCATACACATACGTGGACGTGGGGTGTGTTGACATTGTCGCCATCCAGAACTGCCTCCCTTGAGCGTGGCATGTACGTAATAGTATCAGGGCCTGATGAAATACGCGACTGATAGTCTGGCCATGCAACGAGTTGCCTTGCTGTGGCATGTAATGGTAGACAAGGCAGTGCTGTGAGCGAGTCCAGCAATTGTACCATGTAGCGGCAAGTTTTGTGGCTAAGACAACCAGACGCTTGTTGATGATGGGAGGGACACTCTTTGGTAAATCTAAAGTGCAGAGCCTTTTTACATGAAGCCAGATCGGAACCAAACATTGGTCTGGGCACGATAACTCTTTTGGTGCCTTCTTTGGGCTGGCGTATCTCTTTTCTTTTCTTGTCTTTCTTTTGATGCCATTCTCTGGCCCCCGTCAACAGCGCTTCGTACGATGTGCGCACAGGATTTGAAGCAACTTCCTTGCGGCCTATCGCAAGATACGCTGCAATCCTCATGTGACCGAGATAGTCACTTGAAACGGATTGCAGTGTTCAATATGCAGCATGTGCGCACTTGGCGCGACCCCAGTCGTGGCTGCCCACCCCCTTCCCTCCATTGCAGTGGCCAATAGCGCTCGCCGATACGCCTGGTGAGCAAGCCCCTCGGACCCTCGTTCCCAAACAGCTTGCAGTGCCTCGCCAGAGTAGATTTGGGGGCGATTTTGGTCCAAACCTAAACCCATGCACTTTGGGCCATCGAACCCGCACAGCACATGGTTTGGCACAGCGTTGGGGCTTGGTGTTGAACCAAAACGACTGAACCAGCGTTATTATGTAATGGCGTTGTTCCGACCGATGCAGCGAAGCTGTCATCGCATTGAGAATTAGTATTATCATTATCATTATTGAACCTCTGAACCTCTGAACACAAGGGGTTCTGACACGCTAGCCCAAAGCGTTGACAGCGGGCGAGACAGCCAAAGCTGATCTCGCGCCGAACAGATGCGAGCCTGATGACAACAACATTTACATCAAATAGATGCCAGCCAAAGATGATACTATGGGACATCAATATGTGCTGGAATGACCGCGGCTTGGTGCTCCGCGTGTGCTGTCTGCATTTGGGGTTTCCTGCTGGTTTTGCTGGTTGGTATGATGACGAGGTGCGCCAGCTGGTGTCAATGTTGGAGCTGGTGCCGCTGCTGGTGGGCGCGTGGCGTGCTGTACAAGGCTGGTTTTGGAGCGGGCATCAAGAGATTAATGCCATCAATCGTGCTGAATAATGAGTAAATTCTTGGGCCGGCAGGGTACCTAGAGCAGCAAAAACAAACGCTATGGCGCTGCGGTGTTTTGAGCTGCGAGCCTCTGATCATGTCGTCGAACAACAAGGTCATTGGGGCTGTACAAAAAGGTATGCTGGCTGCACAACTTTTGGCTCAGCACCTGCACAAGATACAGAAAATCAGCATTTTTTGGTACCAAACATGCGCCTCTGTACAGGCTTGTACGCGGGTCTTGCACTAGGATGACAGCATGGGAACCATGTCTTCCATTGAGGTGAAACCATATAAAGGAAATTTCACCTAAATGCAGAGTTGAGGCAAAGCAGGATTCAGGTCTGGAGAAAGCAGTTCCAAGGCCAAACATGCAACCTGTGGGTTTGCAAACCAACCCACACAAGTTTCCTCCATGCCAGATAGCGCAGGAAGGACGAAACCTTCACACATGTATCCCATTTTACAACCCATCCCGCAAATTGAAGTCAGATCGATGACATGCGACCGTTGATGCCAGGGTGTGGCCTGTGCAGAACACGAGCAGGCTCATCACCTGCCGCTTTCACCACTCCCCGAATCGAGCATGGACATTCCGTTTGAATGGAAAGCTGTTTCGCATGCTGCCATGAAGCTGTGTCGTTATCTCACGTTGTGCATGGGACCGACAGGACTTTTACATAAGAATGGGCTTAACCAAATCAGATAGTGTATGTTCTTCCTGGCCATGACAGAGATAATGTGCACACGCGTTTTCTGACTGCCATGAACCACTTTTTCTTTTCAAACAGATAGTTTGTCTAACCACACCTGCCAATGACGTACAACGCGTGCCTGCTTCATCGTCGTGCTTGCTCCTAAAAGACTATTTCCGTGGTAAATGGCAGCTTTTTCCTTCTGGCCAGTTCTGCCTTTCTTGTCGTTCCAACTGGTATGATACGTTTCCACAATTCACACGAGTGATATGACAATCTGATATTGCCAGTCTCAGCAAGTTTGCTGATTCAGGAGCGGAGCAGCGTCGAGCTAGTTGCTTGAGGTGCGGCTTTTTATGTGGCATGGGCAGGCCGTTCCTCGTGCGCCTGGTTATAAGTGCAAACATCAATTCCCGTTGATGATGGTGTGGAAATGATTATGCCTCCCCTTCTGTCAAGATTGGGTGCCTCTAAAACGTTACCTGCGTCGTGCGCCGTTTCACGACAGCTTGTGGTGCCCATGCATGCTCGAAACTCACAACCTGACTGTGCCGTATCGCCTCAAAAAAAATGTTCATGGTTTGCCGACGATGTTTTTTCAAGTGTGTTGCCTTGGAAGAGATGGCTGCAGAGCAGCTGGTATCCTTACGGAGTACCAGGTACACAACAAAGGAGCAAACGGTTTTGTGGGAAATGACATTAACATAAGCGCCTCGTCGTCAGCATACCTTGGATCGCCAACGGCGGCATTAGGAAGAGCATCATGTGGCGGGAACGCGCTTAGGAGGCCATCTCTTATCGAGTGCTCAGCCTGAGCCTCAGGTAGACAGTGGTACACCGCTATCTCTCTATAACACATGACAGTGAGACAAAAAAACGCTCAGGGAGTTGAAAAGGATATCACAACGTGGTCATGGAAAATTTCGTTCATGTTGACTTGGCCCCCCTCCTCAATACAAAAGGAAAGGGAGAGGGCGGCCATGTCAGTGGCATGAGAGAAGGGTCCAACATTCACCTGTGGAGCACGGCTTCAAAGCACAAACCCTCGAGGGTTTGAGGTCAACGAATGTGTGGGCTGCTGATTGGGGGCCATGAGCAACAAGCATCAGCCATTACGAGCAGTGAAATTCGACAACACATGCTGAAAAGGGACACTTACTTTCTGGCAATATTGCCTGGTAGACCTTCAAAGCACTGCTCATCAGGAGCCTAAAACATGGCGCTTTACATGCGTCAGGAGAATTTTGTGTCGTCCACCATGCTACCATCAAGCTAAGCTGGAGCCGTGGCCTCTGAAAAACCAAAATGGCCAAACTCATCGACACGTGCGTATGCTCTATGTGAAGCCCTTGGTACGGGCTGTGCGGTGGCTATCAAACAGACGCACTCTGGGAATGGTACAATGTGTTGACTTTCTACGCGCAGCATGCACCTCAGCTAATACATTTGTCTATTCAACACCGGTGAAACTTTGCAGCCGATGTATGCCTTGATACTACAACATGTGTGACGCGAACAACACTAGAACCATCTCACCATTGGCATAATCGATAGACACAAGTCTTCGATACATTGCGCCTAATGAACAAGGTATGCAGGACTGCCAGCTTCTCGTTCAAAGCGCACAGAAGTTCGACCTTTGCTTCGCCGTCGCTGCCAGTCCAGAGCATTCAGAGCAAGCATGACCCGCGGCGCTGCTCTCCTATTGCTGGCGGGGGTGCTCCTCTTGTCCACGGCAAATGCAGTGGAGAACGTGTGGAACAGCTGCTCACAGGATGAGTCACTGTATGCCCCACACCGGGATTTGCTGCAAGCAGGTACGGAGTCGCCACGCTAGATGCGGTCCAGACCGGGTGCACGCCATTGTTGCAGTGTTTCACCAGAAGGGGTATCAACTGCGCCCATTATTGGGTGTTTCTTGGGTCGGCGGTGAAGACAAAAGCTATTCCCTCATTGTGAGCTGACCACAAAGTGGCCAAGTGCTTCGTTTAGGCTCTGCATGAGCATTGGAACTTCCTGCACCAGTCTGTGAGTGCCTGTCATGCCATCGGGGCAACTGCAGAGCGCCCTTGAAGTTTTACTCGTGTCGAAATCTTGTACACACGATCAAGATGATGACGTTATGGACGGGCCTGCCAGTTTTTGGAAAGTCTGTAGATAGCTTGTCTCCTTCATGCCTAACGGGAAGGCGCCTGAGTGTCCTCCGCACATCACCTTGCAAGCGGCACAGTCAATGGCCCATGCTGGGTTAGAATCCTTGACGGTTTCCACTGGGAGCGATGTTGTGAGAAAACTTGGTCTGCAGATACGGGAGTCCACCCAGTCATCAGGGCAGGGCAGCAAACCCTATTCATGGCCGACGGCGGCTCTGCGACCGTCGTCATCGACGGTTCGCTGAGTCACACACACACAACCGGCGCGAGTGTGGTTTCGTACACATGGACGAGGGCGAATGGTAAAGTGATTGGCACGTCGTCAATTCTGACTTTCGTGTTTCCCATTGGCAGATTCACAGTCACTTTGACTATCGCCGATGATGCGGGTGGCGTTCTTTCCTCACCGCCTTTCACCTTTTCCGTGGAAGCACGTGACAACGTGCCAGGTGAGTCTCCTATGTGCGAATGCTACCCAAACCAGTCCTTGGTGGGCAACCAAGTTAAGGCATTGTGTGACCCCTTAATCAGTCGCTGGCGCAGGGCATCGAAGTCTCTGCAATGTCATAAGCTGACTGTACCTCTCCAATGTGCGGTGCAATCGAAACGTCACACAAACGGTGCCTCAGCGCTTGGTTGTCTCCAGTCGCCCTCCGAGGCCGAGGCTCCACGATGGTCCGTATCTCTTCACAATGAGGGGACACATTTGATTCACCCGATGTCTGTTTGGTGACATAGACGTGCCGACTGCGTCGCTCGTAACCATACAACCCTTCATGCTGTGTTCTTTAGGTGCTTCATGCCGTCTGAAGAGGTCCTTCGGCAAGCTCGAAATCGGTCACGGCAGCACGATGCAGTACCATCTGTCAAGTCCAGCCACCCATATTACATACACACACATGGTGCACGGCGGATACATCTAGTAGACAGGTCCACCATAGCGTCGTCCATGTTCTTTGGGGAGTGCTATGTAACTCTTATTGGCACGAGATAATCAAACTTGCAGAAGCAGGTTGTACACACCGGCCATTCGGCAGGCACACCATTCGCTTGTGAACGGCGGTTTGGAATGAGTCAACTTGCAGGACTCGGAAGTCATGCATGCCATGAAGGTTGATATCGACCAAGCATGAATTCGGAGTGTAGAGTTCAGACCATCGTTGAAAGGGTTGATTCACTTCTTGAAACTGCACCTATGGAGGGGTCCATCCGCTCTGCTGCATCTGCAGAGTACTGAGATGAGCAAGTGAGAACAGTAGTGCTGGTACGTACCAAACAACACCATGCAGGTAGTCTTGTGCGCGTGAAGAGCAATGCCCCTGACGCAAGAAGCCATTTAGTATTTGGCACATCTGATGGCGTACAATCGCGTGATGCTTTTGCTGAAGAAAAAGGCTTGATGGGGTAGTGATGCCATGACCATGCAGGTAGTCTTGTGAGGGTGTATGGCAACACACCGGACCCAACCAGTATCACAGTGGCTGCCCGCGCTGGATTCCTGACCACCGTGCCCTTGGCCTTCAGCGTCGCTGCAGCAGACCTTCCCGCCGCAAACACCATGACGGTCGTCATGCAAGGCAAGGTGGTCTTCCCAGCCAATGCAGTCATCAATTTCGTTGGAATCACGGCCGCAAACCTGCCATGGCTGCAGATCGATGGTGTTGACTATGCCGCGGGCGCGACTCTCCCCGTCGCCGCCGGCCAACACTTTGTTGAGTTCAGGTGAGAGCCCGCCTGTACAGAAGCGCGCGCATGTGTGCTTCAGGAACACGAATTTTTTCAAGATTTTGTTCAAGGTGCACATGCGTCCTGAATGCATCCTGAATGCATCCTGAATGCATCCTGAGCGCGTCCTGAAAACGAAGGTGCGGTAGAGCAGTGTGACAACCTTTGTGCACAATTGACATGTATGTGTCAAGCCATACTTGCTCACCTGTGCATGCTATAGCTTTTTTTTCACCGCTCTAGGTACCCTGCTGACCCAGCAAATCACTAAATATTCGGCACACTTCTACTCATATGAAAGAGGGAGTTGTGAGGCTGACTGCCTGGATGTTTTGTCTGGGCCGCAGGCCTCGGGTGTTTCGTAGAGACTGTGGAGAAGGGAAAAATAAGGAGGTTGGGACATGGATTGTCGAGGTTTTGAGCACTTTGGACAAAGTTGTCTTGGTTTGAAGGGTCCAGATAGGCCAGGGTACCCGTCAGGGTACTGAAGCACCACCACAGGCATGTCGAGAATAAAGAAACTCCATTCCAACGAAGCCGTCGCTGAGCAACGGGTCTGACAGCTAGTGCTGGCATCAATCACGGAATACTCGACGAAAAGCTTTGCTCTGCTGACCCAACAAATTTCTGAATACTTGGCACACTTGATGGCATTAATCACGGAATACTCGATGAAAATAAAAGCTTTAGTGCATGCCCAGGCATACAGAGACGGTCGGTAACTGGGCAGTTCAACCAATGAACCCCATCAGGTGTATCCACCCCTTTAGTATCATTGTTCATTGCAGCAAATTGCATCACTGAGTCTCACACATCAGATTGCACATACCATGTTCGAGGGACTCATTCTGAGGAAACATCCTGATGTGAAACTTATCTGTTGGGAAATAAACACATTTTGTCTTCTGCGTAAATGCACATGCATAGTCCCGCGGCCTCTCGCGGCCCAGACATGCTGGAGCATTCCATGTTGGGTACCTGGCATACAAGCTGACAAGTTCGGAGTGATATGTGAGATGGTGAGTGGCCTTTGGCCTTTTCTCTCACCCTCAACAGAGCTTCCATGCCACAGCCTGCTCATCCAAGTTGGGGTAAACTAACAAGACCCACATGGTAATTTTCAGTCGGGGTCTGGTTCGTCCATTCATATTTGCAGAGCATATGTGCAGGTGCTTCATGCCAAACAGGATTGCCGTTAGTGTCACCCTCAATGGAGCACCCATGCCACAGCCTACAGTCGACGTGAGGGCCATCCCACCCATCATCAGGAGCTTTCCGTCCGGGACCTCTGTCAAAGCAGGGGAACCAGCCCAGATCAGCGGTACGACCATAGCTCTTGTTTTCACCGCTCTAGGTACCCTGCTGACCCAAGGAAGTTTCCTTCCTTGGCCCTCGTTGAAAGTGTGACGCAGTATTATAGAGCAACGTCTGGTTTTCACCAGGCTAGGTGACCCAAGAAATCTCTCGATATATGGCACACATGATCGCGGGCTACCCGCCGGAAAACGGCTCATCTAGACAACCTAGTTTACAGATCCTCTAGCATGAACCATGATTATCTTGATTTGCTTGTCATCTCTTGGAAATCTTTGCCTAAGTGGCGCACCTGGTTGTGGGGCCAGGCGAGGTTAACAAAACTCTCACATGTTGCTACAGAGCTTGTCTCGGAGCCTTTTTATTGCAGGTCTGAGATATGCTTTGAACGCAGCATTTGTGTGATCCCCACGTGTGGATCCATGTGTAGGGCTCCTTCCGATGATGATGACATATCTCTTCGAATGTGCTGTCTTTGTTGCTTGTTGACAGGCTTGCTTGTTCCGACCGCTGACGTTTAATGAGCTGTCTCGTTTCGAATGTGCTGTCTTTCTTGCTTGTTGACTATTTCCTGCCATTATCTATGTGATGTTATGATGACGTATCTCTTTACAACACTACCGCATCCACATGGACGTTGACTCCTAGATGCAATTTCAAGAGATACTTGGGAATCCTTCACTTGAGGGCAACCATCTCTGTAGTCAACAGATAACACATGGCTGCAGAGCCACAGAGCTATGCGGCCATGTGTTATCTGTCGACCCTGCAGAGCTCTGTGGCTCATCGACCTCCGCAGTTCGTATGGTATTAATTGACCTTTTTTTTTGTGTATGTCGAATGGGAGTCCATGTGCAGGGTTCCTTGTATTGGGGTCAACCGTCTTTGTGAACGACGTCCCCATTCCGCCCACCAGTCAGACAGAGTCCAGCTTGACGTTTGTGTGGCCCGCTGCCGCGCCTGGATTCACAGGGGTCTATGTCCAAAATGCTAACGGCTTCTCCAATGGCTTGGGTGTGACCTACCTAGACAGTGTCCCGAACCCTGATTATGGCGGCCCCTTCTCCAGCACCATCCTCTACACGCAAAAGGTCACACCAACAGCCCCAGCTGAAGACTTATCATGGGTATGCGGACGATCTCATCCACGTGCCAAGGCTTGTTGAGCAACAGCTACCGCCAGATAGGGGTTTGACTCCCATGCTCTGTCCTCAACATCCATGCGAAATGTGTATGGATCTGTGCTTCGCCAGAGAACGTTTCAACCTCCATTATTGTCCCATTTCCACGTGTTTTTGGGATCTGAACCCCAAAAATCGGAGGGTCCGGTGAAACACTGGATGCAAGTACACCGGAGCGTAAACGGGCATGAGATCCAGCAGCTTCATAGGGGCGGATTCACATGGAGAGTGCATATCAAGTGTTGTAAAAGGAGAAATCATCATCAAGCCCGACCAACGCAGACTAAACCAGAGTGATGCGCATGCAGGTCACTCGCATGGTCTTCTGTCACGGGTACATCTACGCAACACACCGTCGTGCCGGACTTCCAGGGGAGATCTGGAGGCTGGAGGTCAATGATGTGTACGACATCATCAGCAAGACGCTTGTCATCACGATCCCCCTGCCGATGAACGTTCCACTCGGCTTGGCGTGTGACCCCCGCGACGACGACACCACCTTCAAGCTCTATTTCACCCACAGCCGGCTTCCAGAGCCTGGAATCAGCGGCACATACACTCCCAACTACGAGGCAGCGGTACGGACCCATCACGCAATGGCTTTCTTGCATGATGGCCGAGTTGGACGAGCTTACGGCATGGCTTTCTTTCTCACCTCTCGAGGTATCTCAGAGATGCCATGACCTACAAAAGCACTGAATGTATGGCATGACTGATGGCATTATTCATGCGAAATTCACCTGTGGTGCGTGTAACAGGGTGGGAAAAGGTGTTGTTACACCAGGCTACCGTGACCGAATTCGCCCTTGCCTAGTGGGCTCTCGGCGCGACAACAATGTGCTAAGGCATGCACTTGCGTGCAGATTTCGTATGTGATGCCCAACAAAGCTGTAGCGAATCGCAAGATTGTTCCCGTGGTCAGGAACCTGGGCGTCTCTACGCGGGACCATGCTGCCAACGGCGTGGCTTTCATGAATGATGGCGGCATGATCTTCACCGTGGCTGGCATCACCAGCGCAGGCATTCCCGACGTGTGGCTGGGAGGCATGCAGGTGCTATTCCCCCCAGCACAACCATTCTTAAGTAGTTCTTCCACTTGACAAGGTCCATGTGGATGCGGTTGTGCTGTAGAAAGACACATTGTTACATCACATGTATGGATCAAAATTAGATGTGACTAGTGCACATAGATAGAGGTAGTGCTTAAACAAGATTCATCATCATCGTTCTCTTGCCCATTTTGATGCAGCTTCAGGTCAGAAACGCCGACTGAAGCACATGGTTGTTGTAGTGTCTTGAGATAGTCTTGATGCTGTTTAGTGTTCTAAGTATTGATTTGAATTTGAATCTTCTCGTCTCATTGTGGACTCCACATGAGCGGGATCTCTCCATGCAAGGCGTTCAAAGCATGGAAAGGGTGGTTCACCTATGTAGCACTTGGCATATGGCACCATTGATGGCAATAACCTCGTGACATTTGCAAGAATCGAAAGCCTTGGTCTCTCTTCTTGACGCTGCTGGCCTGGCGCTGCAGAGTGTTGGAGAACATTAACCCTTTGAGGTAACGACACGCTTGGCAAGATAGCCGGGTACAATTCAAGAACAATTCTAGCCAGATTGGTCCGAATATATGGCCTTACTTGGAGGGCAAGCACACAAGGTTCGGCACACACAGTGAAACCATTTTTCCAGTGCTTTGCCAGACCCTCTGATTTTCCGGATCCAGGCACCCAACAATACATGAGTTTCTGGGACAAAAATAACACCTGATCAAAATCCGTTCTGGCAAAGCAATCTCAAGGTAGCTGATTTCCAATAGTGAGTGCTCGCAGGAAACCCCGACCACAGGTGGCCTCTTCGTTGCCGACATTCGCAACCCGTCGTATAACGGAAACATCACATACGCCTTCCTGGCGGCGGCCCCACTCAAGAACGCTCCAAATGCTCGCCAGCTGGCGCAGCTTCAAGTCAACTCTGACTGGGTCAGAAATGCGAACCCCTACGTCGTGCCATATGCGCACGGTCTCCGGAACTCTTATGGGCTGATGGTGAGCTTGGACGGCAGCATCCAGGTCTCAACAAACGGCCCAAACCCGGAGTTCGGTCCCGCGATGGTTGGCATTGATTCGAACAAGAATCCAGTCGCCCAACCTGCCGACACCCCAAATCCATTGACGGCGGATACTCTTTGGACCAATGTGCAACAGGTGCGCTTTCCCTCATGCTGGTTTGTTTCAGCACATCGCTTGCAGGTTCACGGGGTTTGAGAATTCAGCGCTATCAGGGTGAGGATGAGCCTTGACAAGACAGTGTTTCGTCACACCCTGCCCATTTTGGGGCCCAGATGCTTAAATTCGTGACTTTCCGGCACAAAGACGGAGCTCAAAATTCATTTTGAGGGAGCACTGGGATGAGAGGTCTGTGCCTGGACGCAATTGCTCAGGACTCGTGTACATGCAACCTTGCTTTTCCCGAGTAGCTCTCGGAGTTGCCAACGTCCATGTGGTGCGGTCGTGCTGTGGAAAGATACACCATCAACACGGGCGCTGGCAACCATGGGAGTACATCCTGACATCACTGCCACCCAAGGCAGACGCAGTGTATCGCCAGGCAGAGTGATGTTTGGGTCGAAATGCCTGAAAACACATGAACATTGGGGACTGAAATAGGGGTCGACCCACTCTGGCGAAACACTGGGCAAGCGTGTACACACCTGTTGTTACCATCACGTGAGGCTAGCGTGCCTGGACCAGCCTGACTTACCATATTTTGTGAGGTGTGAAATGCGTGAACCAGAGTGCATATGCACGAAGGGCTGCTGGGCAGTACCTGCATAAGACGGAACATGCGGTATGTTGTAATTCAACTATACCGTCCAGTGCATGTCTAAGACTCATCACCTGCAAGAGATTAGAGCGGCAGCTGCCTTGAGCTAGCTGTAGTTAGAAACCGATGTACTAAGAGTCATCATTACATCACATAGACAATGGCAGGAAATAGTCAACAAGCAACAAAGACAGCACATGTACCAAGAGTTATCATCATCACAAGCGACTTTCCAACAGACCGGACTCGTGCATCCTGCATGCTGACTCATTTAGCTGGAATCATTCCATCACTGATACAGCCTCAATTTTTGCAGGGCTGCTATTACGGTCACCCCAACCTCCCTCGGTGTCGGGGCGGCCACAAGCCATCGTGCGCGTATGTCAACATCGAGACAAAGACACCCCCACCAAACTCCAGCTTCTGCCCCGCCGACATGATCTTAGAGTCCCCTTGCACCGGCATGCTGCAATACGAGTCCTACGCATTTGGCGGAATGTACAAGGATCATCTCTTTATCAGCGGACTGATCGCGCCTAGCCGTCGGTACAACCCCGTGTACAAGACGATTCAGTCCGACGTTGATTCCTCTGCCACGTACCCGACCACAAGAGCGGTGGACATCCATCATGCACCCGGGGGTGTGCACATTGCCTCGCAGTACGACAACGCACTGAACCCCCACATCTCGAATTACGTCTTCAACATCCCCACCGACCCCGTCGTGGTCGCTAGCGGCAACCCGTCGCTCTATGACATCTCTCCAAACAAAGCCAGCCGTACCCAGATTGCCAAGAACACCTTCATCATCGGCGGCGAGAACTTCCACAACATCCCACGTACGAACCACACCTATGTCTACCATGTGCATGCTACACCTATAAGTTTTGCCATGTGATGGTAGTGGTCGCACTTAATCCCAAGTAGTTCTTGGAGTTGCCAATGTCCATGTGGATACGGTAGTTTTGTGAAAATATACATCATCATGCGCATCCTACGGCCTTTAAAGAGTCGCGAACAGCCCTGTAATTCAAGGCCTCTCTAATGCTCATGGGATATCAGAATGCGGAGCGGATTGTGCGACAAGGTGCCCAGCATCGAGAGCCATCAGGCACACCAGCTCATGCTCCTCTATCTCACAGAACCGGCATCAACAGGAAAAGCAAAGCATTATGGGACGGCGAAGACGTACCGGTCAGACGGCATGCTGCTACTTGGACTGTGTGTGTCTGCGTTTATGTGGTTTCTCCACTCTTTGACTTCATGACGCTCCATCCCTCTCCACCTCCATCTTCTCGCCCGCTGACGCGGGTGCTCTCATGTGCAGTTGCCTCCTTGCGTGTGACATTCGGAGGCATAGACGCCACTGGCCTCAGCATTGTTGGCACCCACTGGATCAAGGGCAGAATTCCTACCAATGCCGCTGGTGCCTGCCCAACAACAATCCAAGTCATCTTTGGAACGACCACCCTGCAATTGGTGGACAGCTTCTGCTACCTGACGGACCTCCCCGCCCTCAAGTCCACGCTGGTGTTCAGGGCGTAAGTCATGCCCTACAGCTCCTGATGGCCTGATGAGCTGATGATGCCTGAAGCCATAATTGCTTGAATTAGAGGCTGAACGCAGATAAATTTGTTGCATCGCAGGCTGCTATGTGCCAGGGGCGCAAGATGCTGAACATGCCAGATGCTCAGGTTTTGTGATTGGTCTTTGCTAGAGATCAAAACCTTCTGGGTGGGCTCCATGGGGCGGTGTTTGCGTCGTCAAATGGGCCTTGGCAAGATCACTGATAGGTTATACTTTTTTATTAGAGCTCGAGGAAGCTTGCCACCTCGAGGACTTTGCCCTGATGGGAACATCTACATTGTAGAGCCCATCATCGGGTGTATGGCAGGCTATCATTCACTGCGAAATGATTAGCTATCAAGTTCATAATTGGGACAGGCGGGCTGTGGCTAGTTTGCCGTCCGATTGATTATACTCCATTCTTGTGTTGAACATTGCACCAGATAATATCTCTAGCTATCATGTTCATAGTTGGGACAGGTGGGCTGTTGCTAGTTTGTCGTCCGATTGACAATTTTCCATTCTTGTGTTGAACATCGCACCTGATAATACCTCGAGATGTATTCGTTATATAACTAGTCGTGCGCAGCGTTTCAAAACCGTGCACATGGTCGACGAGCATAAGGGGGTTGGTTATTGTGCCGGCCTATTGTTATTCAGTTATCACAATCGTGATAGTGTTGATAGGCACTTAGTATTGTGATGCCAAACCACATAACATGCAACGTATGTCGATGTGTTCAAATAGAACAAATGTCAGCGTTGGCTACTCCAGCGCGTGCGCATGCGCATAAAGATCTCACAGTAGGCACGTGAACCTGTCACGTCTTGACAAGAATGAGGATTTGTGCCGTGGGCTTGTTTAGTCCGTGACGCTGTCAGCAGTAATTGAATAAGTTCTTCGGGACCCACGCCATGTCTCTGAAGGCGCGCTGCGCCGACAGGGATGTGCCCAAGGGGCTTCGGGGTTAGGGTTTCGGGCTTAGGGACTGATTCTTAGTGGATTGATTGTTAGGGACCGACGTTTGCTTACTTCTCATGCAAAAGGTCATCCACAGATGTTGACTTTGTATATCTAGCCCTGATGGGATTATCCTTTGAGAACAAGCATCTTGATGGAGTGCATGGTATACCATATTCTAATCAATGACTGTTGATGATTCTTTCAGTGAAGCTCATGAGATGTGAACTCGCTGGTCATCACCAAGGCTTCCCTCACACATCGCCTTCTGTAAAATCATCACACCACGTAGTCATTATTCGTCATGCAAGTCAAGGATAGAAAAAAATCAGTGCTTTGTTCTTTATTGTCATGGGATCACGTATGCATCACCACGAGACGACCTCCTATGCCGTCAGACATCGCCTCCTGAAACAGTACAACACCAGCCACGGCTGCCTCGCCGTTGTCAGCCCTGCCTTTGGAAACTATTGCAGCAAGCAGATCTGAATCTCATCTGTAACTTGGTTGCTGGCTGCTTAGCAGTACATCCCATGGTGGGGCTCCATGTCTTTCATATGGTACCATTTACAACGTTGTTCGCATCGTCATGTTCAGGTGTCCTTGGATAGAGGACGACCAGTGCATCAAAGTATAGTGGTACACCTGCATGGTTTCGTCCTCCTGTGGGGGACGCTGCATCCCTCCATTTAGGCGCGAGATCAGCTCTGGCTTGTCAACGCCGCCTTTATGGGCTGGCTTCCTTGTTTCACTTTAGTGGTATACCAAGATCGAACCCACACGGCCTTATTAGAGGTGCTGCTCTCGATACAAAGCACACCTGCCGAGTGAAGTGGCATTCAAATTTTCTAGTTTCCATTTTCTGGTGAGTACTAATTAAGCACTTGCGTAATATGGCCGCAGGCCAAACGTGCCAGAGATCGAGTAGGCTAGTTAGTGAGCACCAGGTGTGGTCAAAGCTCATCTCTCAGGCTGACTGATTGGGTGATTGAGTGATGATTGAGCTCATCACCCAACTGTAAACATAGCCCGCTGTTGTTTGACCATTTCACACATCAAAGCATTCTCCTTTCCCACTGAAATTTGTTGACTCGAAGGGAGACACATGGCAAGTTTGTTTTCTGACTGCTCCATTCGTTTTGTTTTCACGTGGATGGCGGAACTTTGTGCACCCCCCACTGCCTTTTGTGTGGCGCCTGATAGCCAAAGCCATCATCGCCACGGTCCCGCACGTTCCGCACAACCCACCAACGAAGCGGTCACCCCTCTGTTCCCCATCCATGCAGAGTAGCCCGGTAATTACCGTGCACCCTGGAATCGCAATGTGTGGGCTGCTTCCTTCGCCACCCACAGCGAACGGACACCAAGGTGGCGGAGCATGTGTTCAAACGCTCAGATAAGCAGGCAAGGTAGTAATTATATGAAAAGCAACGAACGTACAGTCACATGTGAGCAGGGTATGGAAATGCAATGATTAGACATAAGCCATTCCCAAATTAACCGTCATTTCGATTTCCCTCCGTCTTGTATACACTGCACGTCTCAAGGGCGGCATCCACCGGTCCTGCCAGATGCCAACGCAACGAAGAGGATCAAACGCATTTATGAAAACGTGCGACTTCGAACGCATTCTTCTACATCACCCTGCTTGCTTCCGTAAGGTTACAATTGTGATCCGCAGCCGTTGTCGCAACAATTACGCAAGTGACAGCTTGTCGTCTCGTGACACGCTCTTCAGTTCTTTTCGGGTTGCAGGTGCCATAATTTCACAGGACTGTCCTCGGTAAGTTTTTGAAGTTGCTGACACAGGAGTTGCGCAGAAGCAAGCTGGCTGGTTAAGGTGCGGCTCACATCTGGAGCTGGCCGACCTGAAAGTTTTTCTTGAACGCGTTCTTCGTGTATGTGCATTCATTTGTAATGGGACCAGCACTGTTTCCCCATTGCTACTCTGATTGGGCCCCTGCGTCGTGCTGTCTCACCACAAATTGTGGTGCAGATGCATGCTCAACACAGTGAACCTGCCTGTCTCGAGCTTCTGAGACGCTTTGTTTGTTAAAGATGCTTCTGTTGTATTCACTGCATCTGAAAAGGTGGATGCATGCAAGCAGCGTGTCTGCATGGAGTAGTAATTCTAAGCGACGACAAAGTTCATGCTTACACACTGTAGACTGCCCTGATTCGAGGCGTAGGCAGTAAACCTTGGAATTTGTGAACACTATCTAACAGGAACGTGGTCAGGATGTCAACAGTAGACAAGGGACCAGATGGCTCGTTGGGGAATGCTCTGCAGAGGTAGCACCGTTGGTCTATCTTCCTAAGACATCCTACAAAGAATACCAACCGTTCTCGCCGCTGTCATATTCTTGAAACAAAGCATAGGTGCCGTTGGAAGGAAGCTAGTAGTGCACTCCGGAGCCAGGGGGTCTTGATGGTGTTGGCCACATGGTCAGTTGTCGAAATGGAGCTCGTGTTCTTTGGCAATGGAAACCTTCCCCCCATCCCATCAGCCGCAGCATTCCGCCCACCACTGTCTGACTGGTCGACGTATAAGGAGCAGATGGCTGGCCACGCAGTACCCCGTGTCAACCCTTGCTGAAGCGTCCACCGGGGCGCGCGCACGTCTGTGTGCTCGTGAGTCGACACTAGATGCGGAGCAGTGCGAGGCGGACTATAGAAACGTATCGTGCGAGAACAAGATCTTTCTTTTGCGATCAGAATGCTGAGAAACCGCACGTATGCACGATTCCCCTCAAAGCCGGGGTGTGCACTTGTGGACAAGTCCAAGGTCAGTGCGATTTGACGCATCACTTGTTCGTGTCAGGTCCTACAAAGCACCAAAATACGCCACGCGTCTCTGATTGGGTGCTTGTAGACCAAGCGAGAGCATGCAGAGGTCGCTGACTGCTGAGGGGAAACCAGAACGCATGGCTGCTCTGCGTGTGGAAGCAACTGCAAATGCCTTGGGTCCATTATCGCTCTGCGATGGCCAAGGAGGATGTCAGGAGCATACTTCAATGTAGCACTGGGAATCTTCCCCTTGGAGTGAGTACGAAATATATCACCAGCGCTGACGTCACCGCACACCTGATTGTCCCCTTGGGTGTGAGTACGAACTATATCACCAGCCCTGACGACGCATCTCTTGATGCTGCCTTGTGGCACCCATGTCTTGGTGCTCTTCCGTTCTCTCTCGGTGACTCGTGCCGGAAAATACGACTGAAAGACGTGGTCGCGATTCCTGATTGATTTCTAATGATTTTATTCTGCTTTTTCTTCAGAGCTAGGCTCAAAGTCTGGTTGGACTCGCGCCGCATTGCACACTCATTACAATGCCGATACGGGTAATGTTTGAATCCCAAGTGATTCTTGGAGTTGCCAATGTGGATGCGGTAGTGTTGTAAAAAGATACATCATCATCATCATACGGGTAATGTGGCGGCAGTTGGACATGCATACACACAGAACTCAAAGTGCAGCGATGCATGCAGGCGGCACAAACGGTACCTGTGAGCTCACAGAAGATCAATACACGCTTGGCCGTAGCTGGCAGGTCCGTGTATTCAGAGCAAAGATGATGCGATGCACAGCTCTTCTCCTTCTGGCTGGGACGCTCCTGTTGTCCCAGGGCAATGCGATACCGAATGTGTGGAACAGCTGTGCACAGGACAGCTGTGCACAGGAGGAGTCACTGTTTGGCCCACGCCGGGATTTGTTACAGGCAGGTACGGCAACGATAAGTGTACGATTCGATTCAATGCTGCTATTGACAGGCTTCCCACAACGCCGTCTGGTTCGTCTGCCACCAACTGTTTTCCCTGAGCTTTGTTTCCTCCTGGAGAGGGGTACACCTGATGATGATGTATCTTTTTACAACGCTACCGCATCCACATGGACATTGGCAACTCCAAGAACTACTTGGGAATCAGTGCTACCATTACTTTCATCTGAGGCAAGCATACCTGGACCAGCCTGACTCACCATATCCTGACATGTCTTATTCATCGTCTTGTACCCTGCAAGAAAGGAGACACCTCACTGTGTTAACAAAGGGATCGTGGGGCGATCAGACAGGCACAGCGCTAGCATAAGGAACCCCACGCTGTAAACACTGATCATTAGTGGGCAAACTTCTTGGTCTGGATATTTCAATGAGAAAGCTCATTGCTCGCGTGCACTTTCCGGATTTTTGACACCTCCTGTCTGTGAATGCCTGCCAAGCATTTGGGACGAGCACGGACAGTCCCTGAAGATGATGTTATGATGTGTCTCAGCATCGGCCTATGTAGGGGCAATGCTATCATGTACCTGCGTTCTCTTCAAGTTTCAGCTCGTGTGAGCGGCCGCGCGTTCATGACAGGCTTTCTTGTTCCGACCGCTGACGTTCAATGAGCTGTATCACTTCGAATGTGCTGTCTATGTTGATTGTTGATTGTTTCCTGCCATTATCTATGTGATGCAATGATGATGTATCTTATACAACACTACCGCATCCACATGGACATTGGCAACCCCAAGAGCTTCTTGAGACTTCGGATCCTATGGGAAAACTGACAAACCGTGTTCTGCAGACACCGGAGTCCATCCAGTCATCAGGGTGGGGCAGTCAAACCTATTCATCGCTGACGGAGGGGTTGCAACCGTCGTCATCGACGGCTCGCTGAGTCATACTCACACAACCGGCGCAAGCGTGGTGTCGTACACGTGGACCATGAGGTCGTCCGGAAAAGTAGTTGGCACCACGCCAATTCTGACAGCGGAATTCAAGCTTGGCGTGTACTCCGTCGTGTTGACCGTTGCCGATAATGCTGGTGGAGTTCTGTCCGCACCGCCATTCCCCTTTTCCGTGGAAGCACGTGACAACGTGCTAGGTGCGTCACTTCCTATGATTGTGTCAAAATTTCAATTATGAATGTCTGAATGTCCAAATTTAATTGCCTTATCCACGCTTCATCCATCACGACATTGGCACTTGGAATTGCCAAAAACTCAACTATTTCACACAAACCATACTGTTGTCTCCGCTGGATGTAGTCATGGCTCATTTGGATATCCATCGATGGTTTTGCAAAGTACTCCTTCGTCCGTTGAGGTCCGCATTGCCACTACACGCAAGTGTTGAAGCGCTTATCAAGTGGCGCCGTCTTTGGTCATCAGCCGAGGACAAATAAGTCAGTTCAATGCCTGTCATCCGCTCATCATGTTGACATTAAGACTCCACCAGCAGGCCGGTCACACAAGGGTGTACACAAGGACGCTTGACACAGATAAGTAGCTGTAGCCGTAGTAAGCCGCCTGGAAGGGTACAAAATGTGCCCAAGCTGCTGGCCCTGCCCCTTCTATAGCCCTGCCGGCTGGGTATACTCATTGGCTATTCGGTTAGAAATGGTCTGCGCGGCAGTGGGCGCAGGAAATTCATCGTCTGTCGCACAGTCCCTTAGACAACATCATTTGAGAGGTCATGGACGGATGCTAGGATTGGCAGGCAAGTTGGGCTTGCTTGTTACCAGGAACATGTTTCCCCCCAATGTTTGTCGACCATGTTCGTGGCTCATGCACCCCTGATGGTACCTCCCCTTACCGCTTCCCACCATCATTCATATAGCCTGAACTATCCCTGGACAGCCGTTCAGTCAGGTATTTCAGTAGAACTATCACCAGCCAGATAGCTCAATAGAACGATCATGGCAAGTCGTGCAGCGTTGAATGATATTTGATGCTATCACAACCATGCAGGTAGTCTTGTGCGCGTGTTTGGCAACACCCCTGATCCGACCACTATAACAGCATCTGCCAGGGCTGGTTTCCTGACCTCTGTAGCCCAGGCCTTCAGCGTTAGTGCAGCAGAGCTTCCCGCCATCACCGGCATGACGGTCGTCATGCAAGGCAAGGTGGTCTTCCCAGCCAATGCAATCATCCGATTCGTTGGAGTCACGGCAGCAAACAAGCCATGGCTGCAGATTGATGGTGTTAACCGCGCCGCGGGAGTCACTCTACCAGTCGCTGCAGGCCAACACTTTGTGGAATTCAGGTACCGTACGACCGCGTTTCCCCAATGGTCATTGCTATCCATAAACCACAAACGCCACGGCCTTCAAAGATTCAAAAATAGTCCTGTATTGAAGGCCTTGTGTGTACTCATGTGATGCCAGAATGCGCCAGGCCGCCAAGCAATGAAAGGTATCAGGCACACCCGCAGATGCTCCTCTGTCTCGCAGAACCGGCACCAAATGGAAAAACAAAGCATTTTACGACGGCGAATATATACTGTACATGAGCGTCTGCTGATGGGTCTGGCAGAACTCTGCCACTTGCTATCCAATGTTGGAACATTGGATTGCCATGATCACTATCAATTGGTTGCCAGCCGTCATCCTCGAGCTCTAGCACGCTTCAAAACCTAGCTGCAATCAGAATGAAGTAGGAAGGGAGTGGCGCCACAATGCCGGAGCTCTATTTATGGCAAATGAGGTGGGAAACTTGGGTGGGGCACGGTAACATGCACTCAGAATGCTTCGCGCCTAGGCACACGTTGCGCAAGAAATGACGAGCGGAGAAACTGACGATCGTCTGCATATCTCAGTTTGCATATCTTCTGTGTGCAAGCTCATCCATATCGGGATAAACTAACAAAAGAGACCCATGACACCTTACGCTGACTATCAGTCGGGGTCTGGCTTGTTCAGTAATTCTCGCAGAGCACGTGTGCAGGTGCTTCATGGCAAGCAGGATTGCCGTTAGTGTCACCCTCAATGGAGGCCCTATGCCACAGCCTACGGTCGACTTGAGGGCCATTCCACCCATCGTAAGGAGCGTGCCGTCCGGCATCTCTGTCCAAGCGGGCGAACCCGCCCAGATCAGCGGTACGAAAACTGCATAGAAGCAATGTTGTGACAATGCAGAGTATATCTTTGGAATATGCTGATATTTGTGGGACCTCTCGGATTGTTTGGGGTAAATCCAACATCCTCTGTTCTCATTCCCCTGGGCTGTCTGATACCCTTGACCTGACTTTCCTTCAAGGAGTCAAGGAACCAATGACATCAGTCAGCCCAATCGGTATATGTGTACTCAATGGCTTGAACAGGCAATTCAGGTACCCATATGCTGGGACATTTAATTTAGGGTCATGCCCATGGGCTATTGACAAGCGAAAATTGTCTATGTCAGTTACCGTGCGCTTGCCTCGTCTGAGCTTGTGCGGCAGCGTCTTGAACAGGTACGTTATTTTGCACAAAGCACGAGCCCATCTAGATTGAGAAATCTGGCCCCCAGGCGCTGGCAGAGCCGTGTGCACCTCGCAGAACAGAGCAGGTTTAGTAGCAGGAGCAGGAGCAACGGTGATAGGTTACCCAGTTGCGGCCCCTGTAGGTGCATGGTCAAAATCGACAGATCCTACATTGCTGCAGAGCTCTGTGGCTCATTGACCTCCGCAGTCTCACGCTTATTTTCTTGTTATTTGTTATGGCAGGGTTCTCTTGCAGGGTTCCTTCTCTTGGGGTCCACCGTCTTTGTGGATGACGTTCCGATCACGCCGACCCGCGAGACCGAGTCCAGCTTGACGTTCGTGTGGCCTACTTCCGCATCTGGCCCTACAGCGGTCTACGTCCAAAATGCCAACGGCTTCTCCAACGGCTTGACTGTGACATACGTCACACCTGTGGCGGACCCTGACTATGGCGGGCCCTTCTCCAGCACCATCCTCTACACACAGAAGGTGACACCAACCGCCCCCGCTGAAGCCTTATCATGGGTACGCAATGGCGACACCTTTCATATTTCAGGGAAGGTTTTGGTCAGCTGTGGCTGATCTCCTTTGTTGCAGGGTCAATATGAAGAAGAAGGCATGTCTGGTCAGGCCATGGCAAGTCAGGCTGGTCCGGGAACGCTTGCCTCAGGTGATGGCAATGGTAGATCTGGTTCCCAAGTAGGACTTGGAGTCGCCATTGTCCATTTGGATGCATCAGTGTTGTAAAAAGGTACATCAGCATCAACCTGGACTAGCTCAGACTAACCCAAGTGGGGCGCATATATGCAGGTTACTCGCATGGTCTTCTGCCACGGTTATATCTATGCGACACACAGACGCGCCACACTCCCGGGGGAGATCTGGAAGCTGGAGGTCAACGACAAGTACGACATAATCAGCAAGAAGCTTGTCGTCAAGATTCCCAAGCCAATGAATGTCCCGCTGGGCCTGGCATGTGACCCCCACGACGACGACACCACCTTCAAGCTCTACTTCACCCACAGCCGGCTCCCAGAGCCAATGGTCACCGGTCTGTACACGCCCAACTACGAGGCAGCGGTATGAAATCGTCAGACTCTGTTCGGTGTTCAGTCTGCACAAATAAATAGAACAAGCAATTGGGAGTGCCATGCCGCCGCAAAACACGGCGAGGGAGACGTATCCAGGAGGCTTCGGCCTCTAGTCCAGGCTGGTGGGCCTGGGTGACACGCACACGTGATGATGCACTGGCTACCTGCCTCCAGAGGCTCTCGACCTTTTACAGTGGAGCTTGGTTTTTGAGTAGGCTCAACATTGTCTGTCGATCTGAACTGGTGTTTCTCGAAAACTGACATGTGTCGGCCTTTGGCAGAGTCTCTGCAAATGCGCAGGTGACCACTTGAGGGACACTTATATGTGTTGCTGTTTTATCACCAAGATTGTACACTGCTGCATCGGTAAGAACGGTTGCTCACCACCTCTAGCTGAGGTGATTATGCGGTGTCACCAACATTGGTGTGCTGGTGGAAAACTCACTGATCCACTTCAGGCGTTCCCTGGTGAATATGCCAGGAATGATGCCATCACTATGCCAGATATTCAGTGATTTCTCAGGCCTGCATGGAAGCTTGAGCAGTGCATAATAAAGCCATGATCACATCCTGCTTGCAGATTTCGTACGTGATGCCAAATGCTGCCACCCGTACCATCGTTCCTGTTGTGAGGAACTTGGGCGTCTCCACACGGGACCATGCAGCAAACGGTCTGGCTTTCATGAACGACGGCCGCTTGCTAGTTGCCATGGCGGGCATTACCAACGCAGGCCTTCCAAACGAATGGTTTGGAGGAACGGAGGTGCTCTACTCCCTTCGACAAACGCTGAGCCATCGGCATGAGTCCTACTAGCATTCCGCCAGACTGTGTGACTTGGGGGTACAGTATGAGGATGATGGCGTATTTTTACAACACTACCGCATCCACATGGACATTGGCAACGTTATAATCAAATCAATGCCAATCGACTATACCATGACGCGCGTTCATCCCCACCTGTCGGTGGGAACAACAGCCTCAGCGAAATACAGGGATCTCCAAACCTCCAGGCCCCCCGATTTCTGCAGCGCCCAAAACCGCGTAGAACAAAGCGTTGTCATGTCAATTTCCCCTGTTGCGGCGTCGTTACCACATCTGGCTCGTACTCATCATGAGATTTGGCGACGAAATCGGGTGTGCAAAGGCAATCAGGTTCAGTGCTTCGCCAGGCGGTCCACATCCCTGAAAATGCATGATAATTTGGGGCGAAAAGGGGCTCGAACCCCGTTCTGGCGAAGCACCAATCAGGCCCTTGCGCCGAGGCATGAGGCCCGTCTGTTGGGTTCACCTGTGGGCACAGAGCGCGCCTTCAGACACGTTATGATGGCACGTCTTTCGTAACTTGCTTCTCCATTTGTTCGCATTTATGGTATTGACGCACATTCCTTAGCACTTCATTTCTGTCCAAAGTGCCCCTTAGGCAAGGGTGAGACCGGTCATGGTAGCGATGTAATCACATTGATGTTCTCAACCCTCCACATGGGCATGACGCTGCTGAATGCGCGCAGGAGACCCCGACCACAGGTGGCCTTTTCGTCGCCGACATTCGCAACCCGTTGTATAACGGAAACATCACATACGCCTTCCTGCGAGGCGCTCCACTCAAGAACGCTCCAAATGCGCGCCAGCTGGCGCAGCTGCAAGTCAACTCTGGATGGGTCAAGAATGTGAATCGCTATGTCGTGCCATATGCATACGGTCTTCGGAACTCGTACGGATTGATGGTGGGCTTGGACGGCACCATCAAGGTCTCTACAAATGGCCCAAATCCGGAGTTCGGGCCCGCGATGGTTGGCATTGATGCGAACAAGAATCCGATCGCCCAACCTGCCAACATCCCAAACCCATTGACGGCAGACGCACTGTGGACCGATGTGCAGGAGGTGCGGGAATTTGCTTAATCAACTATCGACACATGAGAGGCTGCTTTTCCTTGAGACGCTGTCATCTTTACTGCTCCAAGGGATATCAGCATCAGCATGCTGTGATGATGCCTTTGTTTACGGCAGGTTTTTAGTGTGCGGTGCCACCATGTAACACCTTGAGGCCGTGAAGGCCATTTATCGCAGCTGACTTTATAACCAACAGTATGGAATTCTCGTGGTCATTGCATACTCCATGTTCAGTTGATCGTGATGGCAACGATGTACCGGCGTTCTCTTCAAGTTTTAGCTCGTGCCAGCGACCGCGCGTTTATGACAGGCTTGCCTGTTCCGACCGCTGACGTGCAATGAGCTGTATCACTTTGAATGTGCTGTCTTTGTTGCTTGTTGTGTATATATTATATATTTCCTGCCATCATCTATGTGATGTAACGTTGACGGCAACGATGAATTCCAGGTGTATGTCGCGATGTAAGATCAATGTTTGATTGATGTGGACTCAAGTAGCTAGGATCTTTCCATCCTGCATGCTGACTCATCTAGCTGGAATCATTCCATCACTGATACAGCCTCGATTCGTGCAGGGCTGCTATTACGGCCACCCCAACCTTGCGCGATGCAGGGGCGGCCACAAGCCATCCTGCAAGTACATCAGCATTGAGACGAAAACATCCCCAGCGGGTTCCGGTTTCTGTCCTGCCGACATTGTCATAGAGTCCCCTTGCACCGGCATGATGCAGTATGAGTCGCACGCGTTCGGCGGAGTGTACAAGAAGCATATCTTCATCAGCGGGCTGATCGCGTCCAGCCGTCGGTACAACCCTGTGTACAAGACGATTCAGTCTGACATTGACTCCTCTGCCACGTACCCCATCACAAAAGCGGTGGACATGTATCATGCGCCCGGGGGCGTGCATATCGCCGCGCAGTACGACAACGCTCAGAACCCTCACATCTCAAATTACGTCTTCAACATCCCCACCGACCCCGTCGTGGTCGCCAGCGGCAACCCGTCGCTCTACGACATTTCCCCCAACAAGGCCAGCCGTTCCCAGCCCCGTAAGAACACCTTCATCATCGGCGGCGAGAACTTCCACAACATTCCACGTACGACTCACCCATGTACTTATTTTTGTGAGCAATCACATGTTTAGTGACAGAGAGCTGTACTGTGCCCCTCATTTATGTGTTAGCATTCTCAACTGCGCTGAAATCATTTCACGAGGAACGCTACACTGTTCCCAGCGTGTAAAGTAAATACCTGCTAATTGCATGTTAAAAGTGCCTGAAAATGCTTGATTTTGGCGGACCCAATGGGGCTGAACTCCTTGTTGGCAAAGTACTGCCTTCTGCTGGCTTTCCAGCCAAGCTAATATGCTCAGTCGATGCTCACTGCTGCGTCAACTCAGACATTCTTTGCCCACCTCGGGCACATGCCTGAGGATCTCAACATAATATATGTCTTGAACATCTGAAGGACATACCAATAGCAATGAATCCTCGGGCCAGAAGGTCTTGGCCTGAGTGGTTTCGATCTGCGCTGGATGTGTGTTCAACTGCGACGGGGCAGAGAATACCCCGTCGGGAACGTCATCAAGCGGGTCTAAACGCGGGAGATGACTGCTCAGCCGACAAGGTGTTCGCTAGATAGGTCGAGGAGCAACCGGGCGGGGGGGCGGGCTCCTCCCCGATGGGGTCACAACAAACAGCCATGAGCGGTTTCGCCCTTGCCTAAGGGGCTCTTCGGACGGCAGGGGCACTAGGGAGTACGTGCTTTTGAATCTGTATATGAATAACAGGGATAAGGACACAGGACATGAGACGTGTTCATCGCAAGCAAGTGACGCAATGCTCATAGTGACGTGAAGACACCGATACTATCATTAAATTCAATGAGCTACTTTGCAGTAGCATAATGCTCTTGCAGGCAACGGGGGACTTATGGCAGGGAGAATTGAATGTTGCCGTTCAGGTTTTTCGCCAGGCAGAGCGATTTCCGGGTTCAGACGCCTGAAAATGCATGCGTGCTTCGGACAGAAATGGGGGTCGAACCATTCTGGAGACACACTGTTGCAGTGCCTGACAATTGACCTTTTCTGTCTCCGGATCCTACTTGCACCTGGTCAATGTTTGCATTCAGAATTTCACTGGCGTTTTGCTGGGTTGCTTTTTGTAACTCTCACTTGTTTCGCGTGTGCAGTCGCCTCCTTGCGTGTGACATTTGGAGGAAAGGACGCCACAAACCTGAGCATTGTCGGCACTCACTGGATCAAGGGCAGAATTCCTACCAATGCCGCGGGTGCCTGCCCAACAACAATACAAGTCATCTTCAGAACGAACAGATTGATCACTCTGCAAATGGTGGACAGCTTCTGTTACCTGCCCGACCTTCCCCCCCTCAAGTCCCCGCTGGTGTTCAAAGCTTAAGACACGCCCTACTGCTATCGATGGCTTTATGTGCTGAGAAGGCTTGAAGCGAATATTCTGGAATCAATACCTGGCTGCAGGTACAAACAAAATGCTGCATCGCAGATCACTATGCCGATATGATATGCAGATCACTATGCTAGGAGATGCACAAGATGCGTGATTTTGATGTTATCAGGTCCTTTGGATACGTTGCCAAAGCCTGACATAGCAAATGCCTAATTTTTTTAACAATAACGACGTCCCATTGCATCCGGGGGAGAGCATGGCACGAAACTGACCCCGTGGATGTGCAGTCACGTATGATCGATTAAACAATTTTGTTCACCGCAAGAACCATTGGATTCATGACAGCCACAGTCAGGATCGGCTAGATGGTGCGCTAGATTTGCCTCGCCATTCTTTCGTATTTTCATTCTTTCATTCGATGTCGTTATGTATGCGTCTGGAATAAGTAGCAGACGGCGTGGGAGGTCGTCTCATGTTGATGTATATCGGATCTCATAACAAGATATAACACATTCCTAATGTGTTTCTGGCCTGGACTTGCATAGCGGATAATGACTGCGTGGTTTCAGGACGCACTTTGTTGCTATACCATCTCTTGCACCCAGTCCATGCATGCTGTTACTTGATGAGGTTTACAAAGAAGTGCTGTATGCCAATCACTGTGAGTAATTGCCAACAATTGTGTCTTGCATAGGTTTGAGATACTGGTGGGTACTGTTATAATCATAACTGGGCTGAAATGCGTGTTGTGGGTAGCGTGGTTGGTGCGCATGGACTTGCCAGCAATATCTGACTATCAGTGCGAAAAATCAATACCAAACGTGTATAGTCATATCTGGCCCAGCAGCAGATACATATAATGGTGAAAGCGGCAGGGGGGGGGAACCGGGTGTCCAAGGCTGCCTTCGTACGTGGCGTCCGCCGGGAGCTCAGCTGTGCTTTGTGCAAGGGCAACGCGCGCATGTACTACAAGTCCCTCTCTCGTGTCGCCGTGAACGTCGGCTCGGACTTCCATGCGGGGTGTGATGCACCGCAGGAAGATCCCGGCGTGGCTTAGGTTGCTAGTTTTCTTGTGTGTTTTGTCTTTGTTTGTGTCTTTGTTTTCAGTGTTAGTTTCTGTGTTTTTTCCTGTTTGCCAGCCCTGTCACTTGTAATAAATAAATGGTGAATAAAAGTAAATTTACTCGTGAGCACTTTCCGCTATGGCTGCCTTGCCATAGCCCCCTGGCAGATGTAGTTGATTACATCTCACCCTCACCTGTCACTGGCTTACGCTTACGAGATGCACATCCACTATGAAAAGGGAGATACTGCATCTTGACCGCACGTTTGGCGTTCACCAGTGCATATTAGCCGCAAACAGGGTGGAGTTTTATTAGCTATACACAGGAAATTGGCAACATTTACGACATGCTGACTTGCACCACCCACCTTGCAATGGCTCAATCGACAGCCCAGACGCCCCTTGACATGGTGGACGGCTCAAACATGTCAAATCCTGCGATTTCATGCACATTACATAGCACCAAACCCAGCATATACCCCCAGCAGTCGAATATTTTCGGGGTGCCAAGGTGGCTGCCCCCTCGGCCCCCCCCCACCCTTGACCGGGCGAGGGGCTCCCCCCTCCCTCCTGACAGCATACACAAGTGTAATTGCTATGTTTTTGCGGCGGTCTCCTACTCTGGTGCGCTCTGAGGCCGGAGATACAGTCCTATGATTGCTGGCCTGTACGTGCGCGTAGTCGCCGTGCCACACAATCAAGCCCCCACGTGCACAGATGAAAGAATTTCACATGCTCGCAGCGTGGGAATATGAGAATGTGAGTTCTGACATCACTCCCAAAAGTACATGGCCTGTAGCGTGTGCCACGGGTAGTAGGGCCCATATGAAGTCACCCCATGTTTCGCGCGAAAACCTGCTGTTGTGTAGCCCATCTTACAGCTACACCTGTGGTCTGGAAACTCATTTTCCCAAAATCCCGCCGTTCTAAACGTTGTAGTACGCCTTGAGACCTGTCCATAGAGCCCTCATTCGCCTCCATCCGAGCTGATTAAGGCACAGTACCCTATGGCCAAAGTCATGACTATCTCCGGCACTCCCCTAACCACAACTTCCTCAATACTTATCCGATTGCAATTTTCAAAATATGTACAGACGCGTCTCGGCCCGGGGCGTATGCTGAAGGCACCGCCTTTACCTACTCGTTTCGCGCTTTTTCAGCACATTTGCTCAACGTCTTGACCCTGTACGGGCGATGTGAAATCCGCGAAAAATATATCTGCCAAAGTATGCACAACTAGGTCAAACACTCCCAACAGAGCTATGGCTTATTTTGAGCACTGGTTCCAATGAGACCGTGTTGAAGTACGACTGAGTACTTCTTCCCTCAGTGGGAATTTAGCATGCTTATCACGTGTATGCATACCGGAGCTGTCCAGTCCTAATTACTAATCCAGTGTCCAGTCACGTCATCCTGGATACTGATCTAGGCTGTGAGACTGATCCCTATCAGTCTCCTATGAATATGTACTCGGTACGTGTGTACCTCGGGTAAGTTGTCTGTAAATCTCAACAGGTTATGGGTCCGCACGCCTCCGTTGCGTTGCGTGGTATTTGGTACTCGTTTGAGTTACGACGCTTCGCTGACCCGCTGCAATAGTGCCTAGTATGGATGACCGCAGCGGAGCTCTGTCCAGGCATGGACCTGGCTTCCTACTCACCTCGCGCAATTGGCCAAGGTGGAGTAAGAAAATGCTCGCTTTTGCAACAACGAAGAACCTTCGTCGCCATCTCCGAGGAGCGCCTGGCGAGAATGCTGATCCAGCTGTACTTGAAGGTGACGAAATCGCACGAGCTTACATAGAAATGAATGTTGATGACGCCGCAGCGCGTGTGATTGAAGGCGCTGCATCCGCCTTTGCTATGTGGACGTTACTGGAGGCACGTCACCAGAATTACCTTCGCCCGCAGCAGATACAAATACAGGAGCAGCTGTTTGCAATCCGCCAGGGTGCCGACGAAAGTGCAGATGCGTACGTCGACAGGGCGCTGGAGCTGAATGAGCAGCTGACCTCCATTGCTGCTGGGGTCCCAGTGGCCACGGTAGTCAACCAGTTGATTAGGGGTCTCAGTGTGCGCTTTGACGCAGGCCGTCCCCATCTCCGTCTAAATGCTCATACTTACACCCCTGACACGCTGCGTCTTGCTCTGTACGCTCTGGAGAGCGACCTGCCCCCATTGGAGCGTCCCGCTAGAGCGCTGGCAGCTGAACGCAGAGGTCGCAGTACTGACCGTCGCAGTCGCAGTGCGTCACCCAGGCGCACCCCACGGGACCGCACACCAGAAGGCTCAGCATCCGCTTCTGAGGAGCGGAAATGTCACTTTTGTGGCCATGCTGGTCATATCACGCCCTTCTGCGTTATGAAGCTCCAGGAGAAATACCCGCAGCCTGGTACCTTCGCGCCTGGCTACCCTAAGCCACACCAAGGCATGTATTCCTCCTCCCGCGTGCACGCACAGTGTGAATGGGTACTGGATAGTGGGGCCACAGACAGTATGACTCGCGAGCGGCACATTCTGGCAAATTATGTCAGGTTTCCTAAACCGACCCCTGTCAACTTTGGGAACGGGACATGTGAGCACGCCCTAGGGATGGGGCGAGTGCGGCTCAAAACCACTCATGGGCTGCTGCACTTACGTGATGTCTTGTATGTGCCCTCGCTCGTGTCAAACTTGCTCTCTGTCCATGCGCTCACGGCGACTGGCCATTCTCTTGGAATTGACCCGCACTCCTCCGTCTTCGAGATCGCTCATGGGGGGAAACTCGTCGCCACAGCCACGGTCTGCGATAACATGTACCTCCTGGATGTCCCACGCATGCGCACTGCTTCTGTTGCTGTCAAAGAGTCTCTAGCCATGCGCTGGCACCGGAAACTGGGGCACACTGGCATGGGCACGCTCGCGGACATGCAACGCAAGCGTCTGCTGGGTGATTGCCCGGTGACTCCTGTGGAGTTCCTCCACGCGCGTGACACTGAATCGTGCAACCCCTGTCTTGATGGCAAGATGCATCGCTCTTCTCACCCTGAACAGGACGGGCAGGCACCCCATGTCAACTTCAGGGTGCACTCAGATTTGATGGTTCTGCTCAACTTTCCCACGGTAGCTAAGGAGCGCTATGTCCTGACTCTCTTAGAAGAGTTCTCAGGGTTCTCACTTGTTCGCTTGCTGCATTCGAAAGACCAGGTGATCACCGCACTTCCTAGCATGGTCCGAGAAATGGCCACACAGGGGGGACAATCAGTTAAGCGCATACGCACTGACCAGGGCCGCGAGTATGTGAATGCGGACTTGAAGGAAGCATTTGAGAAGTTGGGCATCTGGCATGAGGAGACCGCGGGCTATACGCCGGAGCAGAATGGTAAGGCTGAGCGGCTGAACCGCACCCTAATGGAGCGCGCTCGCACCATGCTGAGTGCGGCTGGGCTGCCAACCACCCTCTGGGGATACGCCATCCTGCACGCTAATCACATACGAAACTGCATGCTCTATTCTCCCACGCAGCGTGTGCCTTACCATGCGTTCACGGGCGTTGCACCTTCTATCTCTCAGTTTCACCCATGGGGGTGCGACATCCGCGTGCACGTGCCTGCCAGCAAGCGTACCAAGCTTGCCCCGAAGAGCACGGCGGGCATATACCTCGGAACGGCAGGTGTCTTGAATTCCAGGAACGTTTACGCACTGGTTGATGGGAGGATACTGACCACATGTGACTTTCGTGTCCAGGATAGTGTTCCTGACCCCTCGACCCCGACTGGCGTGCGAGCCTCGGGTGTGGAAGAGGGGCAGGCTGATCAAGGCCTTCCTGCCCCCTCGGGTGATGCGGATTCCTCGCCTGATGGTACTCCGCCTGACGGCACTACTTTCCCGCTCGTGTCCCCGACGGCTCTGGCCGATACCGCCCAGGTACCGCCCGTGTTCGTGGAGTCCCCATTCCCCACGCTTGCGCCTGCAGACTACGTGTCAGCTGGAGGGTCTGCCATGGCGGACAGTGGCAGTTCCGTGCCTCCGGAGCAGGTCGAGGGAGGGGACGAGGCCGATGGCCCCCTTCCTGTTCCGGATGACCCGGGCCCTGCTGCCTCCATGCCTCCCGCTGACGAGTATGCCATTCCTGACCCTGACGATGCGGTTCCTGAGGTGCTGCTCTCTGCCCCCGTTGCTGCCCTGCCCCAGTCGCACCCTGATAGCCGGGCTGCACATCCCCGCACGCGTGCTCCTCCTGCTTTCTATAATCCTTCGTCATTCGCTGCTCGCTCTGGACTGTCGTCCGAGCAGAGCCCTCGCTCGGCTGTGAAGCCTGTCCGGCGTGTGGTACGGTTCTCCACTGAGCAGCCAACCGTGTACGCGTACGCTGCTCAGTCGAGCCCGAGTCGCCCCAAAGGGATCGACTTCTCTGCCTTCCCTACGGTGCTCTCCCATGGGCGCAACATGCTCGATCTGTCCCAGCTGCCTAATGGTGTCAAGCCTGAGGACCTGATCCCGCACTCCATGGAGGCTGCTTTGAGTCCGGAGAACCCCTACCGGGAGAACTGGTGGGCGGCGATGCAGGAGGAGAACAAGTCTCTTTGGGACCATCAGTGTTTCTCGTACACTAGGGCGCCTGCAGGTGCACACACAGTCGGCAGCAAGTGGGTGTACGACGTCAAACGGCCCGGTCCCGGGGACTCGCAGGTACGCCTCAAGGCGCGACTTGTGGCGCAGGGATTCTCGCAGCGCCCAGGCGTGGACTATGATGAGCTGTTCGCCCCGGTGGCCAGCCACACTACTGTGCGGGCATTCCTGTCTCTCGCCAACTATCACGACCTGGAGATACAGCAGGTTGACGTCAAGACAGCCTTCCTGTACGGTGAGCTTCCCCCCGGGCAGACGATGTATATGAAGCCGGTCCCAGGCTTCCCCTGCCCAGTGGGGCAGGTATGTCGTCTCCACAAGACCTTATATGGCCTGAAGCAGGCACCTCGCGCGTGGTATCAGCGCTTGAAGGATGAGCTCACTGCCAAGGGCTTCACGCCTGCCGATTCAGATCCTGCTCTCTTTGTCAAACTCGACGCAGAGGGCAAGGTGCTTGCTCTCATCTACGTGGACGACTGCTTGATTGCAGGGCGGTCCGCTAAGCACGTGCAGGAGGTCATCGACATGCTGCAGAGCATCTTTGACATCAAGGTCTTGGGAGAGCCCAAGGATTTTCTTGGCATCAACATCGTGAGGAACCGGGCGCAGGGGACCCTGGCCATCCATCAGAAGCCGTACGTCGAGAAGATGCTCCGCAAGTATGGCTTCGCTAAGTGTCACCCCATCAGCACCCCAGCGGTCTGCAAAGTGTCCACCACGGAAGCGGACGAAAACGCTATTCTTCCCCACCAGCAGGTACAATTGTATCCGGCAATGGTGGGTTCACTCATGCACTTGGCCAACGGGACTAGGCCGGACATTGCTCATGCTGTGAATTCGCTGGCTCGTCATCTCCGCGCCCCCTTGCCGCGCCATTGGAATGCAGCGGTCCGGGTCTTCCGGTACCTGGTGGGTACCAAGGACATGGGTCTGGTGTATTCCAGGCATGCTACCGGGGGGCTCCTGGGGTATACGGACTCTGACTATGCAGGCGATGCTATCACCAGGAGGTCGACCACGGGGTACGTGTTCCTCCTTCACGGGGCTGCCATCTCATGGCAGTCCAGGCTGCAGCCGACGGTGGCCCTGAGCACCGCGGAGGCGGAGTATATGGCCGCAGGCGCTGGAGGGAGAGAGGCGTTGTTCCTGCGGAAGCTGCTCCCGACTCTGGACTACGAGCTGACGGGTCCTGTCCAGCTCCGGGGGGATAACCAGGCAGCGTTGTCTCTGATTAAGAATCCGATGGTCTCCGCCCGCAGCAAGCACATCGATGTGCTACACCACTTCGTACAGGAGCGCGCCGCGCGAGGGCAACTGATCTACGGCTATGTTGATACCGCCCTTAACTGGGCCGACCAGCTTACAAAGCCGTTGGCGCAGGAGCGACTAGATGCATGTGTTGCGGGCATGGGCCTGCGACGACTGAACCTGCCTTGAAGTCCATGTTTGGACTGGACAGACTCTTGCGTTTCTGTTGTCTAGCCGGCTCGTGTCGTGCTAGTTGCATTGCCTTGTGTGTGTCGTGTCCCTGATGTGTTTGCGTTAATAATTCGACCCCCTGAAGCTGACCAGTACGGGGAGTGCGTGTCATGAGTCCCCCGAATCGAGTACGGGGAGCATTCTGTGTTTCCTCAATAAATGAGTCCCCTGAAGTTGGATAGTACGGGGAGTGCGTGTCATGAGTCTCTCGAATCGAGTACAGGGCGCCTTGTTTGTGCTTGTTTCTCCCGTGTTTAGGAAGGAGAGCCCGCATGATCATCCACCCTCCGAAATCTGTGTCTAGATGTACGAGGTCACATTTTTGGTGCTTGAGACATTGAAGTGATCCCCATCCGGGGAGCCTTGGTCTCCAGAGCTAGACCCACCTCGGAACGGGGAGTGTTGAAGTACGACGGAGTACTTCTTCCCTCAGTGGGAATTTAGCATGCTTATCACGTGTATGCATACCGGAGCTATCCAGTCCTAATTACTAATCCAGTGTCCAGTCACGTCATCCTGGATACTGATCTAGGCTGTGAGACTGATCCCTATCAGTCTCCTATGAATATGTACTCGGTACGTGTGTACCTCGGGTAAGTTGTCTGTAAATCTCAACAGACCGGTCGCATTCGATTCCGTTGTGTGTGGGCTTCAGAATGGGCGCGACGTTAGTGTGAGAAAAGTGTGATGGTGACGTCAGGATCACCCGTCAGCTCAGTGACGTCAACCGTGTATAGCTAATAAAGCTACACCCTGTGGAGCGAGATTCAACGACCGTTTGCATCCAACCTCGTTTGATTTTACAGCCAAGCTCACTCCACGTCATGTTATTTATGATTTGCTGTGGGGGTATGAGAGCTGGTGTAGAATTATTGCCTCCATCCCTCTCAACGTGAGGCATGCCACCGATCAGCGATGAGCTCCGCCACCGGTGCGTTTTTGAGTATGAAAGAAGCAAGAGTTACAAGCAGGTTGCAAGTAAGTTGGGCGTCAACCGTCATACCGTGAAGAGGTGGGTCACAGCAAGTACGAATGGTGGCGTTTTGAAGAATAAAAGAGGCCAAGGGAGGAAGAAATCAATGAGCGCGGAGGCTGCGTCAACGGCGGTGGACTTGTTGTTGTCAGGGGAATACGATGGTTCACAGCAGGTCGCCCAAGAATTACGCAAACGAGGCCTCACACGTGGTGTTTTGCATCGTACTACTATTGCCAAGCACGCAAAGGCCATGGCAGAGCAGGACGGACATGGTATTGTGGCGAAAAGGGGTCAACCCGTCAGGGAGTTTACAGCCAAAAATAAGGCGCAACGCCTTGCCTTTTGCCACGCCAACAAATCGAGGAGCTGGGCAAACGTCATGTTCACAGACCGAAAGAAATTCATGTTTAGGTACCCTGGAACGTCAGTGAAGCCTGTGTCATGGGTTCGCAAGGGTGAGCAACGGAAAAGCTCGCGCGTTAACAAGCCAAGCGTCGTCAACATGTATGCTGGCATCACGAAATTCGGGGTTACTCAGCCTCATTTGGTCACAGGGACCACCAAGCTCGCCACCAATTACACCACAAAGGGTGGCAAGAAGTCCGTGAACATCACCATTAACGAATATGAGGACGTCGCGTTCAAGAGCTTGCTCCCTGGTGGCGCAGCGATGTTCAGCGTCCAGGGATCCAGTCAATGGGTGTTTCAATAGGATGGCGATCCTACCCACAAAGAAGGGTCGAGGAGGGCAATGGACAAGTGGAAGCGTAAGAACAACTCTGCACCCACTATACTAGCTGATTGGCCACCAAATAGCCCAGACTTGAGCCCCATTGAGAACGCGTGGGGCTACGTATCCAACAAAGTGGACGCGCGCGGGTGCGAAACGTTCGACGAGTACCAAGCTGCAGTGCTTGAGGAATGGAAAAAGTTGGACAAGACATACCTAACAAAGCTCATTGGGAGCATGAAGAAGAGGTTGCAAGATTGCATCAACGTGGGGGGTGATAAAATCGGGTACTAAATGGCACAGGCTCCGGGTCTGCAGGTCGTAAAATATCCCAAGTGAAGCCCCAAATGAACAGGGTGGAGTTTTATTAGCTATACACAGGAAATTGGCAACATTTACGACATGCTGACTTGCACCACCCACCTTGCAATGGCTCAATCGACATCCCAGACGCCCCTTGACATGGTGGACGGCTCAAACATGTCAAATCCTGCGATTTCATGCACATTACATAGCACCAAACCCAGCATATACCCCCAGCAGTCGAATATTTTCGGGGTGCCAAGGTGGCTGCCCCCTCGGCCCCCCCCCACCCTTGACCGGGCGAGGGGCTCCCCCCTCCCTCCTGACAGCATACACAAGTGTAATTGCTATGTTTTTGCGGCGGTCTCCTACTCTGGTGCGCTCTGAGGCCGGAGATACAGTCCTATGATTGCTGGCCTGTACGTGCGCGTAGTCGCCGTGCCACACAATCAAGCCCCCACGTGCACAGATGAAAGAATTTCACATGCTCGCAGCGTGGGAATATCCCATGAGAATGTGAGTTCTGACATCACTCCCAAAAGTACATGGCCTGTAGCGTGTGCCACGGGTAGTAGGGCCCATATGAAGTCACCCATGTTTCGCGCGAAAACCTGCTGTTGTGTAGCCCATCTTACAGCTACACCTGTGGTCTGGAAACTCATTTCCCCAAAATCCCGCCGTTCTAAACGTTGTATTACGCCTTGAGACCTGTCCATAGAGCCCTCATTCGCCTCCATCCGAGCTGATTAAGGCACAGTACCCTATGGCCAAAGTCATGACTATCTCCGGCACTCCCCTAACCACAACTTCCTCAATACTTATCCGATTGCAATTTTCAAAATATGTACAGACGCGTCTCGGCCGGGGCGTATGCTGAAGGCACCGCCTTTACCTACTCTGCGCTTTTTCAGCACATTTGCTCAACGTCTTGACCTGTACGGGCGATGTGAAATCCGCGAAAAATACGGTCGCATTCGATTCCGTTGAGTGTGGGCTTCAGAATGGGCGCGACGTTAGTGTGAGAAAAGTGTG